>NC_133655.1:255894782-256106385 GCF_009905375.1 Apium graveolens | reverse complement strand
TGAAGCTAGGAGAGTACTCGATATGCCTCAGCTGAGCACTAACATGATAGGCATTCTTACATCTTCTTGACAAGCTGGAAATCTCAAATCCTAACAATGACATGTACATGAATGCTATCAAGACTGAAGTCTCAAGGATCACAGCTGCTTTTGATAGATCCCTAAATGAGATGAGCATTTTTGTATATTGTCAGAGTGAAGGATCATTCAAGGTGTCACTTCATCTATTTGAGAATCGTTCTTTGTCAGAGATTTGGGTTCTTTTAAACAAAGTCAAAAGAAGCTCAGAATTGAATGAAGTTCTTCGAGAAAGGCTTAAAGAGTTTGCCAGCAGGGCTAGTCCTCAAGTGGTCAACAATCCTCATCAGGTGAGATTCTTTAAGTCTGATTGTCTTCAAATCTGTCAGCTAGATGTATAATCTCTTAAAGACTACTCAGCTAAGCATCTGGTCTGGATGGAACATCATTTGAGAACTGCTGGATATTCATCCATGTTGAAGACTCAAGCTGCTGACTTGATTCAAGCTTATTGTGAAAAGAATGTTAAAAGATACAATCAACTCAAGAATAAGCTGAAGTCAGTTGGAGTTCAACCAGTCAGACCAGCAAGCTTCACTTCAGAAAAGGATCGTGTCTTTGACAAGGAATTGCTTCAAGATTTAGAAGAAGGTGAAGTCAGAAGAGAAGACAACTGAAGTCAATTAGCTCAAAACTCAATGTAATATGATTAGAGCTTTATGAATCAAGATAGTCTAATGTAGTTATATGTTCAGGCTAGAGGAACATCTATCTTGTATTCACTTGTAAATTTCATTTGGAATCTGGAAAATGTTAAATATAATCCAGAACTTTTCTGCTATTTACTTTACATTACTGTTTATCTCTTTTTCTTATTTGTTAGTTGAGTTATCCTCTAGATATTTGTTGTTATTGTCTAACAAGCAAATAGGGGGAGATTGAAAGGCATATGTCATAGCCTACTCGTTTATTCGAGTATTTAACTCAACTCAAATAAGAATGTAATAAGTAAATAGTGGATTAATCATCAGAGAGATCTCACAATGTAACATCTGTCAAAGAATAAAGAAACATTGTTCATCTGCAGACTTGAAGATTCACTGGAAGAAGTTCAAGAATTTGATCATGCCTCAGTGATATAAATCAAGATCGTGGATTTAATCAAGTGACAGAGATCTCGTCAAGGTATCATTGATTACAAGGATTCAATCAGAATATAAAAGTCAAGACATGAAGAAACGTCACGAAAGTTAGTCACTCATGAACCAGACAGTACATCGAGTGTCAGCATTGAAGTGGCGGAATTGATTCATAAGTCTCAGTGACTTTCAGAAGATTGTCAGAAGAATGGATGCTGCTAAGGGTTAGTATTAATTCTCTATTAATTAATTAAGTCATATAATTTAGTTAAGAAAATAAATTATATCTGCAAAGATTAATTTATTGATTAATTGAATTAAATTGATTAATTAATTTAGAATTAATATTAAGAATTTACAAGATTTTAATTGGTTTAAAATCTGCTTAAATTCAGCAAGACAATTCATTTGAACTAGTATGACAATCGGTATGACAATTGATAGTCATACCGAAAGTCATGCCAATACATTTAATTGTCTTATTAGAATTTCTGTTTAGATTAAAATCAGTTATTAATTCAGCAAGACAATTTATTTGAACTAATATGACAATCGGTATGACAATCTATAGTCATACCGAAAGTCTTGCTAGCTCATTTTTAATTGTCTTGCTAGTTGTAAACATTGTCCTACCGAAAGTCTCACAAGCTTAAAGGATTGTCATTCCAATTCAATCTACTCGGCTGTGTTGTTTAAAAGAAGCAGAAGACCAGTTTATAAAAACAGGCAATCAAACAGAATACATACTCAAGAACAAAAAAGAAAAAGGAGCAAAAAAATATTACATCTCATCTGCAACTTCAAGATCAATTTCTAGATTGTAAAGTTAAATCCAATCAACTAGAAATACTTATCTTGTTCTTGTGTATCAATCTAGCGGATTAAAATCCCTAGAACTTAATCTCAAATCGCATTTAGCATTTGATCTTTTAATTACAAAAATAGAAAAAGTTCATGTCGAATTTATTCTAGATTTGTAATAATTGATTTGAGATTAATCCCTTGTAACCGATACCGTAGTTGTAACACCTTTCAAGTTTAATAAAAGTTTTATTTAACTTGAATTTTGTTTCATAATTTTATTCCGCATTTTATTCGATTAAACGGTATTGTTTGCATTCAACCCCCCTTCTACAAACAAATTGGGACCTAACACACAACATAAGGGAAACCCAACATTTGACCAAGTATCCCAAGCCTACCGGCGTTGAGAAAATAACAACAACAACAACAACAACATACTAGGGGCTCTATTAGATGTCCCGTCTGAACTCACAACCACAACTTAACATGGAGATCAAGAACCTCCCTCGACACTGACAGCATCCATCGCAATAACTTATGAACTATGCGGGCCTCGGCATCAGCATCACTGCAAGAAGGACCCTCATCCAAATATCTACGGGCAACCTGCTCAACCATCTCGATACGAACACGTTACTCGGGCTCTGGCACCAGCATCTGAAGTCGAGACTCAGAGGTTAACCTATCTACCAGGGCTCTCAGCTCAGGTATACGAGAAAACACAAAATCACGGTCCCAAGCCAAACTATCGCTAACATGGGCAAGTACAGGCACAACAGGAACCATATCAGGAACTGGGGACTCAAGTATATAGGCGGGAGAATCAGCCCTATCAACTGGGGACTCAATTACTGGCATCATAGGAGAAATAGGCATAGGGGTCACAACATCCTCAGACGGATCCTCCTCGGTATCTGAACTAATATACTGGGGCTCCTCAGATGAAGGTAGGAGGGTATCCTCGGAAGAACCAAGAGGGCTAATAGAAGTCGAATCAACATCATTACCACTATCATGATCCTGAGATAAAACATAAAATAGCAACCAAGACACAATATTAGATTAATTCAAATCTCCGACCCACTCAACTCCCTAATATAATCACTTCCTTAACCTACTCAATATATCATACTATACCTAATATTCTTAACTCAACTCTATATGAGTCGAACACTCTAACATCTATCAAACTTATTCTAACACCCTTTTTTAAATCCTAACTTGTCTCAGGGACTAAATCATGTAGCTCTGATACCAACTTCTGACGCTCTCAAACTCGGGGTTAGGAGTGAGGACCTACAATACTAATATACTAATATAATATAGCAACAGAAATATAATAAACCCCGAAAGCTACAAGGATCTAAATAAAATAAAGTATGAGACAAGATTACAACTACCAACCAGAATATTATAATGATAACCTTTTATAAATATATTCAAAAACAATATACGATTCCGACTTAGAATCGTCAAATAACCCAAAAGTATCTGAACCAGCTATTATAATTCCCATAAACTATAGTCGCTTTCTCACACAGCATCTACCTGATCTGGCACCTGAAATCCGACGGTACGGAAAGGACTAGTCATCTTCTTGCTTAACTATCATGGTTAGATCAACACAAATAAATGAGCAAAAAGGCTCAGCAAGTCACTATTTAAAAAGTTTTAAATATCAAGACAATAGAGGCATTCTTATTCTCAATAAACTAGGTGGCAGTATTTCAACAATATCTAGGAAAGGAACTCAAGATAAGAGTTTTGACGTATTTGAGATTCAAGCTCTGTGTAATCACTTTTCAAGATCAAGTGACCGGGTTCTCAAATGGATTCTCATAACTTTAAGAAGTTCAATCAATATTATTCAATTTCAAATCAAATTGCAATAATTAGTGCTCATTCCACAATTAAAAAATCTTTCACTTTTATTTTAACAACATAGAACCCTTGATTGGAATATCCATCTTTTAAATATAATACGGGTGATCAGCCCGTACTGACCTTCATCCGGTCATTAAGGTACCTATGGCATTATTTCAGCCGATAATACTAGACTAGCCCCGCTAGCCTCCTACGTGACTGGACTAGTCCCACTAGCCTCTTACATCTCTATCCAATCTTTAGGAATTCATTGAAAAACCTTTATATTGGAAAATATAGAGTTTAAACTAAATTCATTTTTAACGTTACCAGCATTTGAAATCATTTGGACTCTTTCAAGTCGAAAATTATTCTTAGTTTCAATTCAAGAATTCAAGTGAACGAGCAAGTGAAATTAAAAGAGCGTAAATTGGGGAAATGATCAAGCATCAAGCATAGGTATTCACAAGGATGTTAAATAAGATCGTTTCAAGAAATGAAATGTTAACAAGGTTAAAGTTCACTGTAACATGCATCTAGGTTAACAAGGTATCATATAGAAATTTTTTATTAAGTTACATAGGGTCAAAGGATCATAAGGATAACAAGAAATAAAAATAGGGTAATGTACTTGAAACAAATGAACTAATATCAGGGTTTATCGACAGGGTTCAATAACAATAATAAGGAGATCCTTTACTATATCAATGCATATCGTCAATAATGCTCTATGATTAAATGATAATAATAGGGCAAAGTTACTTGCCTCACAAAGTGATAGGGATAAATAAATTATGATAGTATAATTAAATACTGCCAGGTATGGGCTGCTAGGCCCAATAAATAGATATACGATACTCAAACCAGAAAGGTTAAAGCTGATGGACCAGTTCAGGCCTGATGGAATAAAAAAAGGCCCAAAGGCCCTGATTATTAATTAATTTCGTAATTAATTAATAAGGGAGAAATCAGATGTTGAAAAGAGTCCCGATAAGGATATAAATCCTTAGAGATTAGCCTCAAGGGGACCTAAAAAGATAAGGAATCAGCTTCCTACTTCCTAGGACTCCTAAGTCTATCCTAATTCAGAGGCTTGTCCACCAAGTCTCCTATACCAAGTCCAATTCAAGGACTCCCACATCTATATAAGGGGTCTCACCCCACAAACCAAGAACTACGTTTTTTGACTTGATCCTTGGCAATCAGCAAGGTACGTAGGCATCTTGTTAAGGCAGATTGAGTCACGAAACACAAGAGCAGTCAAATCGAGCCTTGGAGCTCACGTTCCTTAGTATTAAATACAGCAATTATATATAGTAGTTTTAATCCATAACATTTGGCGCCGTCTGTGGGAAGAAACGGAACAACAACCATGGCGAGAACACGGAGAACAACCAGCACTCTGGAGGAGGGAACACCATCAGGGACAACCCAGGTGATTTCATCAACCGTGGAGGTTCCTCCCCATTCAACTTATGCATCTACTCAGGGGGAAGCCCAGACAGGGACAACTCAACCTCAGCCACAAGGGACAACTCCCCCGACTATTCAAGGTACGAATCCTCAAGTTCAACAAGTACATATACCTGTGAATTCTCGACCCGTCGGGTATGAATATTCAACTGTTGTTACTACTAACCCCCCTTATGGGATGCCCCTTCACCCTGAGGTTGGAGGAAGCGGATATGCTGGGCGAAGTGAAGCACGAGGGCGGTCGCCCCCCTATATACGAGGTTTGGATCCTATCCCTGAGGATCGGGAATTTTCTGGTCCATACACTGAGAGAGACTCCGAATCTTCGGATGATGAAGTGGCCCCGAGAAGGAGGCGTCCTGGAAAAGAGCCAATGGCCGATGGAAGGCAACGCCCCCAAAGCACCCCAGGGGCGAATCCCCAAGAAGTGCAGGAAAAGATCAGGGCTCATGAGGCTGAAATCCAAAGGCTGAGGCGTGACTTGGAGGCTCACCAAGTCACCAGAACCCACATACCTCCTAGGGGGAGAAATCCTCCTCCTATCATAGACCTGGATGGTCCGGTAAGAAGAAGGGCTGCTGTCCCAAGAACTGATCCAAGCAATCTCCTTCCCCTTGGAGATCCTGATGATCCAACTCCACCCTTCACAGAAGAGATAATGAATGCCCATATCTCAAGGAAATTCAAGATGCCCACTATCAAAGCCTATGATGGCACGGGAGACCCCGCTAATCATGTTAGGACATTCTCTAATGCACTGCTGCTGCAACCCGTGAACGATGCTATAAAATGTCGGGCCTTTCCTCAAACCCTGTCGGGTATGGCTCAAAGATGGTACAGTCGCCTACCCCCAAATTCTATTGGATCATTCAGAGAATTAAGTCAGGCTTTTATTAAGCAATTCATCAGTGGAAGAGTCCATGAGAAAAGTTCAGCATCTCTTATGAGTCTTGTGCAGGGAGCTAAGGAATCCTTAAGAGATTACCTGAATCGTTTTACAAAGGAGGCTTTAAAAGTCCCAGACCTTGATGATAAGGTAGCCATGATAGCACTGCAACAAGGAACTAGGGATGAGTTTTTCAAGATGTCTTTGGCCAAACGACCCCCTGAGAGCATGTTGCAGCTCCAAGAGAGGGCAGGGAAGTATATCAAGGTTGAAGAAAGTATGAGGAAGACTGTAGTAAGTAATGAGCCCACTGGAGGCAAGAAACGAAAAACTGATTTGGAGTATATCGCTAAGGATAAATATCCTAGAACTGAACAAAACCCTGATTCAACCCCCAAGAAGGGAGGACCTGGGCAAAAGTTCACTGAATACGCTAAGCTGAATGCTCCCAGAAGTCAGATTTTGATGGAGATTGAGAAAGACAGAGATATTCGCTGGCCTAAGCCCTTGAAGGCTGATCCCGCCAAGCTAGATAAGGGCAAGTATTGCAGGTTTCACAAAGATGTTGGCCATGACACCGATGAGTGTAGGCAGTTGAAAGATGAAATTGAGTTTTTGATTCGAAAAGGAAGATTGAACAAGTATACTGGAGATGGAGGAGACAGAAATAATAATGGAAGGAAGAACTTTGAAGATCGTAGGAGGGACCAAGATGATCAGGGGCGAAATCCCCAACCTAGAGGACCAGTTATAAACACCATTTATGGAGGGCCGAGACCTCGAGGGCCTGTGATAAACACGATCTTTGGAGGTCCAACTGCTGCTGGATTGTCCAAAAATTCCAGAAAGGCATATACTAGAGAGGTTATGCATATTGTTGGAGAAGCCCCGAAGAGGGCCAGGACAGAAGTAACATTGGCTTTTGATGATTCCGACCTAGAGGGTGTGAAGTTTCCCCATGACGACCCGCTGGTCATAACGCCGATAATAGGAAATAGCCCGGTTAAGAGGGTCCTGGTGGATAATGGTGCTTCTGTGGATATCTTGCTCCACGACACCTTTCTAAGGATGGGGTATAACGACTCCCAGTTGACACCAACCGACATGCCGATATATGGATTTGCTGGAGTAGAATGTCCTGTGGAAGGGATAATTAAATTGCCTACCACCATAGGTACGGAGCCAAGGCAAGCAACGCAGATGCTGGATTTTGTGGTGGTAAAGGCTAGTTCAACTTATAATGCTATCATGGGGAGAACAGGGATACATGCCTTCAAGGCAGTCCCCTCTTCCTACCATTCAGTCATGAAGTTTCCCACCCGAAATGGGATTGGAGAAGAGAGAGGAGATCAAAAAATGGCTAGAAGCTGTTATGTGGCCTCTTTGAGGGCAGATGGAGTCGGGGGGCAGGTTCTTCCTATTGAAGATATGGATGTTCGAGAAAATGATGAGAATAGAGGAAGGCCAGTAGAAGAATTGGTTTCGGTTCCTTTAGATCCCAAGAATCCTGAGAGGATGACTTTCATTGGAGCTACATTAGAGGAGCCCCTTAGAGGGAAGTTAGTGAAATTTTTGCAAGAAAATAGTGATGTGTTTGCATGGTCAGCAGCTGATATGCCAGGCATAGACCCGGAGTTAATTACCCACAAGTTAAACGTGGATCCAAGCCGGAAGACAGTTAAACAAAAGAAAAGAAATTTTGCCCCGGAAAGACAAGAGGCTATAAAGCAGGAAGTGGAAAAGCTCTTAGAGGCTGGTTTCATTGAGGAGATTCAATTTCCGGAGTGGTTAGCAAACCCTGTAATGGTGAAGAAGGCTAATGGAAAGTGGAGGATGTGTATAGACTTCACCGATCTGAATGATGCATGCCCCAAAGACTGTTTTCCGCTGCCTAGAATTGATACTTTGATTGATGCCACCGCTGGACATGAGATGCTGAGTTTCATGGATGGGTTTAGCGGATACAACCAGATCAAAATGCATAAGGATGACATTCCAAAGGTATCATTTATCACTGACTTTGGTGTTTATTGTTATCTTGTTATGGCGTTTGGTCTCAAGAATGCAGGAGCCACCTATCAAAGGTTGGTGAATAAAATTTTTAAGGATCTTATTGGGAAGACTATGGAAGTCTATGTTGATGACATGCTAGTCAAGAGTCTAGTAAAGACTGATCATATAACCCATTTGAGGGAAGCTTTTGAGGTCCTGAGGTACCACAAGATGATGTTGAATCCCACGAAGTGTGCTTTCGGAGTAGGATCTGGAAAATTCTTGGGATTGATGGTCTCAAAGAGGGGAATTGAGGCTAACCCCGATAAAATAAAGGCAATCCTGGACATGGAGCCCCCAAAAACTGTCAAGGATGTTCAGAAACTCACAGGAAGGGTTGCTGCGCTAGGACGATTCATCTCCAAGTCAGGAGACAAGTGCTTGTCATTCTTCAAGTCATTAAAGAACATTAAAGACTTTGTATGGAGTGAGGAAAATCAGAAGGCATTTGAAGAGTTAAAGAAGTATATGGGCCAGGCCCCGTTGTTGGCCAAGCCAGTTCTGGGTGAAGTTTTATTCTTGTACTTGGCTGTTTCAGAAAGCGCCTTGAGCGCGGTGTTGGTTAAGGAGGAACTGAAAGTCCAGAAACCCGTATACTATGTCAGCAAAATTTTGTATGGTGCTGAGTTGAATTATTCAGCCATTGAGAAATTCGCTTTAGCCTTGGTAATGGCTTCAAGAAAGCTGTGTCCTTATTTTCAAGCTCACCAAATTGAAGTGCTAACAAATCAGCCACTGAGAAATATCATTCACAGTCCCAAGGCAAGTGGGAGACTGATTAAGTGGGCAATAGAGTTGGGAGAGTTCGATCTCAAGTATAAGCCACGTATGGCCATAAAAGCCCAGGCACTAGCTGACTTCGTGGTGGAATGTACCATACCCAACCAAGAAGTCGGGGGGCAGGAAGATACCACACCTCAAGACAAGGGAGTCGACAATGGGGACAAGGAGAAAGAATATTGGGTTCTCTATTTTGATGGAGCATCAAAAACAAATTCCAGTGGAGCAGGGTTGGTTTTGCAAAGCCCTGATGGATTCTTAATTGAGTATGCCATGAAGCTAGACTTCCCAACCACAAACAATGAGGCAGAGTATGAAGCCCTGATTGCTGGCCTTGGTCTAGCTGGGACACTTAGAGTCAAAAACTTAAAGGTCCGTGGAGACTCGAAGTTGATCATATCCCAGGTAAAGGGAGAATTTGAAGCAAGGGATGATACGATGGCAAAGTATGTTCGCCTAGTAAGGGCTGTGATGACCCAATTTAATGAATGCCATGTTGAACACATTCCAAGGGAAGAAAATGCTAAAGCAGATGCGCTATCAAAGTTTGCTTCATCTGAGATTGAAGAAAGTTCAGGAAGTGTGTACTTCCGTATTTTGAAGACACGAAGCATAGATGTTAAGCTTGTGGCTCCCGTAGGCTTGGGGACGTCATGGATTTATCCCATCAAGGCTCACATTCAGACCGGTTGGTTGCCAAGCGATACAATTGAGGCACGGAAGTTAACTGTTCGAGCACTAAGGTACTCTTTGATAGATGGGATTCTATATAAAAGATCTTTCGTGGTTCCTTACTTGAGGTGTCTCAGGCCCGATGAGGCACGCTTAGCTCTTGAGGAAGTGCATGGAGGTATTTGTGGGCAACACTTGGGGGGCAGGGCCTTGGCTCATAAGATAACTCGTTTAGGCTTCTATTGGCCAGAAATGATGGCTGATGCCAAAGAATATGTAAAGAAGTGTGATCGTTGTCAGAAGCATGCACCAGTCGCCAGACAACCCCCCGAGATGCTGACCTCTATCAACTCACCTATTCCCTTTGCTATGTGGGGGATGGATATTCTAGGGCCTTTTCCAATGGCCACAGCACAAAGGAAGTTTCTGATTGTAGCCATTGATTATTTCACCAAGTGGATCGAAGCCAAACCTTTGGCCAAAATCACAACTAAGCAGGTTGCACAATTCCTGTGGGAAAACATTATGTGCCGATATGGAATTCCCCGTATCCTCGTCACTGACAATGGAACACAATTCAACAATGAGGAATTCAAGAAGTATTGCGAAGAAAATGAAATTGAGTTACGGTTCACCTCTGTGGCTCACCCGCAAGCCAATGGGCAAGCGGAGGTAGCAAATCGGATAATCCTAGATGGACTTAAGAAGAGGATCGAAAAGTCAAAAAATAACTGGGTGGATGAGATACTTCCCATATTGTGGGCCTATAGGACTACCTGTAGAGTCACGACAAATGCAACTCCTTTCATGTTGGCATATGGGGCGGAAGCAGTAGTTCCCGTGGAGATATCACATTCTTCTCCAAGGATTCAGGCTTTTGATGAAAAAGAAAATGAGGAAGGGCAGAAGTTAGCCCTGGATTTAATCGATGAAGTGCGAGATAAAGCACACGCAAAGATAGTAGAATATCAGAAAAAGGCTTCATTCTACTACAACCTAAGGGTTAAAGAGAGGTTTTTCAAACAAGGTGACCTAGTCTTGAGAAAAATAGAGGCTTCTGGTGTCGGACAGAAAGGAAAGCTTGCCCCAAATTGGGAAGGGCCGTATAGAGTCAAGAGCGTTCAGGGTAGAGGAACCTACAAGCTGGAGACTATGGATGGTTTTGAAGTCCCGAGAACCTGGCACGCACAAAACCTGAAGGTTTACTACGTGTGAGATGATCGAAGTACGATTCTCACTCGTCAGGATGGCGAGTAGGTTGAAAAGCACCTTGAAGCTTTGCTTGCTTAGGATTTATATGTTTTAGTTTTATTACGAAATTTATTAAGACTTGTGTAAGGGACGAATCCCAGACAATTTTATGAAATTCATAAGTTCTTCAAAGTATGTTTGTGGCCTAACAAATAAAAATCAAATGCATGGATGCAAGCATAAAAGCTGATAAATGAAATAGATCTGATAGATGTTACAAAAGTTTGATAAATAAAGTCTCGAAAATAAAAAAAGCCACGCAGGACTGAAAAAGCTCTAAGGAGCTGAAGTACCCTCGGCATCCATATCATCGTCCTCTCCACTCTCGCTGGATGTCTCTGTCGTCTCGGAGGAGGAGGAAGAGCTGTCGTCCTCAGCAGGTCTGGAAGAAGACTCGGGAGGAGGAAGGAGTGGATCCTGAGGAACATGGTCCGAGGGTACGAAACCTCTGTAGCAAAGCCTCGTCATCAGGGCAGATGTAGTCCGCCGGGTTAATATCAGGACAAGCCTCGTTCACGGTCCCAAGGGCCGTGTCCCAACCAGTCCTAAAAAACTCGGGAAAGACTGAATCATCCCTAATCCTCATGGATTGGGCAAACTCCTCCGAGTCCAGATAGTTGTCTATAGCTTTATCCTTCTCCGCCCGAAGTACCACCAGCTCGGCGTTAGACTCTCCGAGTTCTTCCTCCTTGCGCTTGAGCTTCTTCTCCAGGGTAGCATACTTCTTCTGTTGCCTCCTGAGGGCATTATCGGCCTTATCAGAAGCCCGCTTCCATGATTCGGCTTGCCTCACAGCGCCTTGAAAGTAGGCGTTAGACTGAAACAAAACAATTAACAAAGTATAAGGCAAGAAAGTGCTACAAGAACGAGAAATAAGTTTAAAAAAGAGAAGGCATACCGAAGCCAGAGATTGGGCTCCCATGAGCTTAATCCTCTCAAGGTCAGGGGTGGCCACCACATCAGTAAAGTCCTTTGGAGTCACGCTATGGTAGGACCAATCCCAAGCATGCTTCGTGGAACCAACCACGGTATCCCCTCGGCGGAATCCCCAGAGAGGCTGAAAGGCGCCTGTAGCAGCAGCAGCAGGGGCAGCAGCAGTGATAGGAGCATTATGGCCCTCAGCTCCTTCAGTTGAAGCCTCCCCCAGAGGCTCCTTGTGCTTTCTCAAGAAGATAGGCTCTGTCGCCTTTCCTCGGGTGTCTAGGCCTGCTAACCGAGCTTTCTTCATCCTAGCTGTTTCCTCGACCAAGGGGACATTGTCCTCGTTAATCTCCTTAGCAGCTGAAACAAAGCAAAAGACAAAATAAGTGATGTTAATAATGCGTGAAATAAAGAAAAATTGAGAAGGGAAGAGAAATACCCTGTTGAGAAACAGAGGATAGTCCCACATGAATCAGGGAAAACTCTTCTAAAAGAGTCCAGCTGGTGGTGGTGCCATCATCCTGAGTGAGCCCATTGTAAATGATAGTTTCTTCAGGAGTTAAGTGAATGGATTTGAGGCTACCATCACTGACCTTCCCGAAGGAAGATCGAAAGAGCGTGCCCCAGTCGCCATTCTCCCAACGTAACCCAACGAAAATATTCCTCCAATTTGGATTATTATCAGGAATAGAGGCGCTATTAAAGATATGTTTGCTTTTGGGCCTTTGTTTGACATAAACCCAGCCACAAATATTGGAAGAACTATTGTAACATTGAAAGACTTTCCTAAAAACGGCTACAGAAAGAGGAAAGCCCTCCCTAAGACAACAAACCATAAAACATAGAATATTCCTCCAGGCGTTTGGAGGAAGCTGACACGGGTTGATTTGTAAGTCAGCCAAAAGATGAGGGATAAAAGGATGGAAAGGGAACCTAAGCCCAGCATTAAGGGCGTCGGTGTAGATGAAGAGAGTATCGGGCCTCCAGTGGCAAGTACGGTCACCACCAGAGACTGGAACTAGTCTAAAGGGGGGAGGGACGTTATAACGAGCATTTAGTTTATTGAAATCTATGTTATGCCAAGTATTACAGTGATTAAAGGAGTCGAGATGTGCAGTGGAAGGATATTCATCCCCCCTAGTATTAATCATATCAATTAAAGACATATATGAAGAGCGGATCTCGATATCCTTACCTCGTTTTGAAGCCGAGGCTATCTTGGCCGCCCTCTCGGAACTCTTGTCAGCCATCTAGTAAAGACTGGAAAAGACTTGGGAGGAAGAAGGAGTGGATTTGAGAGAGGAGAAGATTAGAAAGTTCGAGATGAAGAGAAATGAAATGAGAGGTGTGAAGAATCACACTCTCATCCCACCTATATATAGGAGAAATAAATGGATAATGGACCTTAAAAAGCCCATTTGGGCCCAAAAGTTGGAAGGTTCTGGAAGTTCCTGGAAAATTCAAGAGAATTCTAGTAAAAAATCAAAAGAAAAACTTGAGTTTTTTCAAGATTTTGGAAGAATCCAGAAAGATCTTAGAAGAGTTTGGAATTTGGGCTTAGAAATGAGGCCCAATTCTAAAAAAAACCTTGAAAAAATAAAGCCCAGCTAAGGGCCCAAGTGTTTAAAAAGCCCAGCTAAGGGCCCAAGTGTTTAAAAAGCCCAGAAAAGGGCCCAGATATTTAAGGTTAACAGCCCATAACCCAAAATCCAATCATAATGGGCCAAAAGAATGAAGGCCCAGCTAAGTGAAGGTGGCCCAAAAATAAAGTCCAGGGAGAAATGGATAAAAAGATCAGGAATATGACCCAATTCGACCAGGAATCATGGGGAAATCCTGGTCGAAATACAGGAGGTCGAAATTGCTTCGATCAAGGCACGAAATGGTACTTAAATCGGTCAAAATATTAGTTCCTGACCGAAATGGTCAGAATTCTGATCGAGAATGAATAAAACAGAAGAACTTTCGACCAGAAAGCAAGGCAAGATCCTGGTCGAATGGATCCTGCCCGAAATTGCTTCGACCAAGGCATCAAATGATGGCTAATTCGGTCAAAAAGCAGGACTCCTGACCGAAAGGGACAAAAATCCTGGTCGAAAATTGTATAAAAAAAAAAGGGGGGGGGAATCCTGGCCGAAATTCGACCAGGACCTCTGCTCGAATATTCCTGCTCGAAAATCCTTCGACCAGGGCTGAAAGAAGGTTAATTCGACCAGCTGGTCGAATGGATTCCTGGTCGAAAAATTGCATTAAAAAAAAAAGGAAGAAAAAGGGAAGAAAAAGCCTGGAAAATTACAAAAAATAATGATAAGGAAATTCCTTAAATTCCTTAAATAATTTCTGAAAAATGTTAATATTTTCAGAAAATTAAGGAAAAATCCAGAAAATTAAGGATAAATCCCAGAATATTAGGGAAAAATCCAGAAATTAAGGATAAATCCCAGAAAATTAGGGAAAAATCCAGAAAATTAAGGATAAATCCCAGAAAATTAGGGAAAAATCCAGAAATTAAGGATAAATCCCAGAAAATTAGGGAAAAATCCAGAAAATTAGGGAAAATCCCAGAAAATTAGGGAAAAATCCAGAAAATTAAGGATAAATCCCAGAAATTAAGGGAAAGATCCAGAAAATTAAGGAAAATCCCAGAAAATTAGGGAAAAATCCAGAAAATTAAGGATAAATCCCAGAAATTAAGGGAAAGATCCAGAAAATTAAGGATAAATCCCAGAATATTAGGGAAAAATCCAGAAATTAAGGATAAATCCCAGAAAATTAGGGAAAATCCCAGAAAATTAGGGAAAAATTCCTGGAAATTAAGATAATTCCTGAATAAAAGGAAGATTCATTGTAAATGTGTAGGTCGCTCCACACTTTACGCAAAAACAAAACCCTGTAAGGGAACGAGTAGATTTAACTTCTGCGAAACTTAATCAATGTTTCTCAAAAGTTGGGGGGCAAATGATAGGGATAAATAAATTATGATAGTATAATTAAATACTGCCAGGTATGGGCTGCTAGGCCCAATAAATAGATATACGATACTCAAACCAGAAAGGTTAAAGCTGATGGACCAGTTCAGGCCTGATGGAATAAAAAAAGGCCCAAAGGCCCTGATTATTAATTAATTTCGTAATTAATTAATAAGGGAGAAATCAGATGTTGAAAAGAGTCCCGATAAGGATATAAATCCTTAGAGATTAGCCTCAAGGGGACCTAAAAAGATAAGGAATCAGCTTCCTACTTCCTAGGACTCCTAAGTCTATCCTAATTCAGAGGCTTGTCCACCAAGTCTCCTATACCAAGTCCAATTCAAGGACTCCCACATCTATATAAGGGGTCTCACCCCACAAACCAAGAACTACGTTTTTTGACTTGATCCTTGGCAATCAGCAAGGTACGTAGGCATCTTGTTAAGGCAGATTGAGTCACGAAACACAAGAGCAGTCAAATCGAGCCTTGGAGCTCACGTTCCTTAGTATTAAATACAACAATTATATATAGTAGTTTTAATCCATAACACAAAGCTTTCCTTTTCATGGGATTTGAGCTACTGCCACCTAAGACCTATTTTCCTTTCCTAGCCTAAATGTCTTCGCTTTCCAAATCTCAATATAAAACGAACCCTAATTAGAAACCTTATCAATTCCCGACATTTCTCAGAACGTCTAACTTTCTAGCCCAGTCGTATTATTCTCTTTTCATATTATACTTATACCACGCATATCACATAATAAGTTAGCACCTTTATACACTTTATACCATCGACTCATCATTACTTTACACATACAAAGTAATCACGTATCCACATAATCAAACATGATTTATCTATATTCAAATCTTGTTGAAACATCTCATCTATATTCCTTATACGTATCTAAAATTTCTCTTAAAAATTGGGCATGACGGATTCGTAAATACGCCATCCCTTTTCTCAACAGCAATAATCAACAAGTCTTATTACTTCCTAGTACATATCTTTTACACTACAATCTGATTGTCAACAACTTACTCGTTCATTCTAATAGAATGTAACATGCACTTGTTTTCATACCATTTATCACATCAAAGACTCACCATAACGAATTAAATTATAACACGAACTTACATTCACAAATCCAAATCCTTATTTTCCTTAAAACCGAATAAAATCAATATCTTTTAATTTTTAAAAATCAAAAATCATAACGTAATCATACTAAACTAATCATGTATCAATACACAATTATTCAAATCCAAATTTGATATCCAAATCGATCAATACACTAATAAAACCTTAAAATAATCTCGTAAACTCAACATGCAATAATCTACATAATTATTTACTAATTGTAGGGATCAGTTTACACATCACCGCCCACCACCGGCTCACCGTAGTTCATCGCCGGTGGAGGCAAGGGTTCGGGGTTTCCAAACTTGGTCCCCAACTCGAAACCTCACCGATTTACTTCAAAAATCCAACACCATTCAATCATGCAACAATAACCGAACTCAAATCTTCAAAAATCAAGTTCAAAAACTCGAATTCCACTTGAAACCTGGAAGGGTTTCTCATCACACAACGATTACACAGAGATACACACACATGCAACCACATAGACATTATTACGGAGCAAAGAGGAACAAGAATCAAGTTTCAGATTGAATTTCAGTCAAGAATCGAGAGAGAAAGAGAGTTACCAAGAGAGAAGAGAGAAGAGAGAGAGAAACAAAGAGCACAAGGGGGAATGGAAGAAGGAGGGAGTTATAAGGTGAGAGGGCAAGGGTATTTTGGTAATCTCACAAATAAAAATCTGTTTTTCTCTTTTTCTTTTTCTTTTTCTTTTATACTAAACTCTATACACTCCATTTAATAATATTAAAATAGCTTTGTAAAATCTGAAAATGCCACCAAATATAATTTTAATGCAAAGAATATGAAATTAGCTCTCTCCCCATATTTTTAAAATAATTTTGAGAAAACGGCTTATTTTTCATGGATTTTACAAATAAATCTCTAATAATAGAAATAAACTCTGAAAAATTATTTTAAAATACCAAAATATCAAAATAAACCCAAATATCATTTTTGAAAAGTCTCTAGGACCATTCCAGAGATAATAAAATAAATTTCATATCTTGATCATGCTCTAATAATTTTATAAAAATATATAGGGATCAAATAATCCTTATTTTACTAAATAAACCCTTTTAAAAATATATAAAACTCCTGAATCACAAACGTAAATAGCAAACAACATATATTCATCTAATAATATCAATTACAACTCATATTTATATACTTATACACATAATTTATATTTTATATATTTGGATGTCGATATTAGATATCCGACACTTTTAAAATAACGATACAATTCGCAGCTCGAATCCAAACAATCATAAATACACGAAATACTAAATATTTTCATATCTTAATACAATCCATATATTATCTCATTCTTAATCCTTTTCATTAAATCCATCTTTTGTATAACGGGTCTCGTTCTACCTGACGGTCCGACAACAACTGACTCAATTATGCTTTCAAAACATAGCTTATGCCTTTTACTGACTTATCAAACTCGAATGAGACATTTTACGTTCTCTTTTACTATTTCACAAAAATTACACATAAGCCATAAAATTATATGACTCTATATTTTATACTCATAAATCCACATAATTCACAATAAACCTCAAAATTATATTTTATTCATATAATTACATTACGAAAATCACAGTCATCACAGGAGAAGCCGGGGTCCAGCACAATCCAGGAACAAGCCAATCCTACAGGTCATAATCAGATGAGCCCAATATGGAAGAACACGTTGACATGATATAATCATCCCCGTCAGGGGTCAACCCTCCTCTAGGGCGAGCCAGGTCCAACCTGGGCTTAACCCTGCTCTAGGGTGAGCCAAGCTCATAGGGTGAGCCAAGCTCATAGGGTGAGCCAAGATCCATCCCAATCCAGGAACAAACCAATCATACATCCTATAATCAAGGGAGCTCAATATGGAAGAGCATATTGATAGGATATAAACATTCCAATTAGGGGTCAACCCTGCCCTACGGCGAGCTAGGTCAAATCCTGCTCTAGGGTGATCCAGGATCATAGGGTAAGCTAGGATCCAGCCCATTCCAGGAACAAGTTAATCCTACAGCCCATATTCAGGGGAGCCCAATATGGAAGAACACGTTGATATGATATTAACATCCTAGTTATGGGTCCACCCTGCTCTGGGGCGAGCAAGATCCAACCCGGGTTTAACTAGGGTGAGTCAGGCTCATAGGGCGAGCCATAATCCATCCCAATCCAGGAACAAATCTAGCCTACAGCCCATAATCAGGGGAGCCCAATATGGAAGAACACGAGGGATACAAGTCTAAGCACGTGACAATGACAACTATCAGTGACCAATATTTGGAATAGGCAAGGCACGCGCCAAAGTGCCTCTAGAACATTCCCAAGCAATCTTTTTCTAGACACGTGGAAGGCATCCATTTGAGTTAGGCATCCTCCGCTCCCTACAACGAGCGTCTTGATTGAAAGGTACCAACTTTTAAACCTTACCCTTGGGCTATAAATAACCCAAGGAGAAGAGGTCTAAGGGTTACTTACCCTCTCCTACACACACTCATATACACACAAAACCACCTTATATTTTTATCTTCATCATCCAAAATCGAGTTCTTCCTCTCACACCGAAGGCGCCGGGAGGCTCAAACCCCCCTCAGGTGTTATTTTACAGATACCCAATGACATCTACACCGCAAGAAGGGTCCAGGCGGGGCGTCGGAGGGACCAGACCGTGTATTGGAGTTATCACTTTATATAATTAATTTAGATGTAATTCGGTGTTCTGATATTTCAGATGTATTAACTGAGATCATAGGTACATATACCCCCTTAACATATACCCCCTTAATATAAACAAACTTATATATATATATAGAAAGACATACTAATCTATCACGAACCGATACACCAAACCACCCAAAAAAATTGGGTACGTAAACATACCTCACCAGACGATAAGAATTATTAAAAGTAAATATCAACATTACAGCAAGAAAGAAACGGAAGGATGAAGACTGACTAATAAGAAAGACTGAAGATTTTTTAGGGTTTTTAATATAGTCTAGATATATACTTAAGTTTGATTAAATCGATGGATTAAAGAGAACTTGATTCAGATATTTTATCAAACAATTACAACCATATTTATTGCATTTCGGGGGGACTTTAACAAATTGCAGATTATGACCCCATTCAGATATATTGGACTGAACATCACAATAATATGATATTGTTCGCTTTGATTCAAATTCATACGAATTATTTTTTGATGTATCACAAAAAATCTCATACTAATACTAATGAAGTTAATTGTCTGCTTATTTTAATTTCCTTTGAGCATTTCTAATCAATACATAACTATTCATTAAATCTAACATGGCAGAGTTTTTAGCTAATGATAAAGCAAAAAAGCCTCTCCAACTAATGTATGTAACTAAAAAAACTTTTAGATAATCACTCTTGCTTCTCTATATTTGTCAAACCTTTATAGATCTGTAAGGTGTTCCATGTCATCTCCTTCCCTTTTCCATTTCCCCTCCCCATGCCTTCCCACCAATTCCATACTTTTTTGAGATTTGTAATTTAGCAAATCTATACTTTATCATATTTTAGCCAATCTTTTTTATATAATGTGATTGGAGATGCTCCTAATTTGATACTTGACTTGACACCACCTAAAAATCCCCCCTCAAAATTAGGGGTGTAAATGAGTCAAAACATTTGTGATCTACTCGAGTTCGGCTCGTAAAATATTTGATTTTTTTACCGAGCCGAACTCGAATTTCAAATTAATCGACTCCTGATTAAGGTTTGCGAGTTTAATTGAGCATATATTAATTTAAAATTTTTATATTACAAATTATTTTTATATAAAAATTCAGTAATATATATATATAATCATGGAATTTGAGCTGAACCGATTATATTTCGAGTTTTTGTCAATCTTTGGTGAAATCGATTCGAGATTTCGAGCTGAACTCGAGTCTATCAAACTGTTTACGAGTCGAGTTTCGAGCTTAATAATAAAGGTTCGGTCGAACTTGATGTTGTGGATATGTTGTGAACTTGATGATTTCATTAACAAAACACCTTAGTAGATTTTACTTAGTAAAAAATGTAGCACTCGACGGATAAGGAATATAGTCCCGATGGATGACTCAATATAGTCCCGACGGATGATGATCAATTATCCATCGAGTGAGTAGCTTATGTAATAATGAGTCTGTAGCACATTTCTGCATACACCTTGTTTAGATTCTGTAGTAGCACTCAAGTCATGTTGACTTTAATTAGATATGCAGAATAGATTGATTAATTGTACATAGATGATGTCTTGTAATTCTGTATAAATGAAATGAAGTTAAGTGTCAGATTGCTACCCGACGGATAAACAACAATGCCACTCGACGGATGATCAACTAGACAACCCGACGGATGATCATGTACCCGACGGATAATCAATTAAAACATCAGTTGACAGTGACAACACAATCACATGCGTCGAGTGTATGCAAAAGGAATGTGGAAGCATATTCAACAGGGTTTTAGAGAACAAAGAAGCATTGCCATTTCCATACTATTATGAAGATATTCGAAGATGCTGGAATAGAGTAATGAAGCAGCATAGTTTTAGATTTGATAGGTTTTGTTTTATTATTTTGTCTTATTACTTTGTAATCTTGGTCATATATAAACCAAGAAGTAGCAAATAGAACAATAAGAACACTAAGCAAGAAATTCTCAGAGAAACATTTGTAAGCTGTATTTTTAGTATTTCTCTGCAAACTTAGTTGTTCATATTTGTAAGCAGTTGTGAGCAAATCTTACTACACAGAGTTCTCTTGATATAATATATATCTCTGGTGGATACATTCAATCCACCAGAAAGTTTTTAAAGACTTGTGTTTTTAATTACTTGTGTTTTGATTCATTTCAAGTTATTATTCCGCACTTTGCAAATCAATTGACACAGATATATATTTTTAAGTTAGAACACTCTTAAATCAAGAAAAAGTTTCAAGAATTTCATTCACCCCCCTTCTGTAATTCTTGTTGCATTGTTAGGGACTAACACTCGAGCTCGAGTTATATGATAAAGCTTGAACCGCGCATGTCAGCGTGCGACACGGTTCGACTCGATTATACCCCTGCCTCAAACCATTAACCACAAATCATGTAATCTTATCATCGTGATAATCTCTCTAGATCTTGCACCACCATGATTCACCTCATAGAACTTGTCATTTGAAGACCATCAAGTAGACTTTCGAAATAAGGCACCTCACGAATCTTCAATCGCCACCAAGGGGAATCTTTCACACTGTACGACCGCCCATTACCCCCATAAAATCCAGCTCTAAACCTTTGACTATAATACCGATCCAAATTTGGATCACCAACTAACCTAAACTCTAATCCAAATTTCTGACGAATTCCAATAACTTGATTCAAATTTTGATCGAAATTACCTTTTATATATTATAATACCCAAATATCATATTAAACACTTTATTCTTAAATTTAATGTTTAAATATGATTAAATATTTGGCCCGCAAGGGTTGGCTCAGTTGGTTAAAAAGGAGATAATTATCCTCTTGGTCATAGGTTCGAATCCCACAGGAGGAGAATTTATGAGTATGCCTCCTGAATCAGAGCATGTTGTTTAAGGGCAGTTTATCTTGGTTCAAGTGGTTTGCACACTATTGCGGGAGGCCGTGTGCGCACTCGAAGGTTAGTGGCTGCGGTTCCCTATGATAAAAAAATATGATTAAATATTTGTAATATATCTAATAAATTAACTAAATAAAAAATAATTTATTTTAATGCATGCAAAAAATTTAAATTTGTATACATAATTAACTAAAAGTCTATTCATTTCACTAATTAACATATGAAATATCTTTATATTCATTCATTCATCACAAACCGATTTAAAACTAATAAACTAAAATCACACAAATAATAAAATAATTATATATTAAAGAAAATTTGGATCACCTTGAATTATTGAATAGTGGTGATGGATCATTAATGTTCCCGAATTTGAATCACCATTTAAATTATGTTTAGAGGAGAAATTTGAGTTTTTGGGCCATTGTTGAAGATCGTTTAATACCGGGGAATTTTTACAATTTTCAACTAGTGGTTCTATAAAAAATAAACTCAAAGCAATTCCGGTTTCCATCAAACTAATGGCTCTGATTAAATAATGTGATCCAATAACCTGTGTGGGTCAAGTGGATCCAACCAATCACATTCCAGGCAAATATAATGCCAATCAAAATAAGTGTCTGTGTTGGTCCCTAGCACAGTAAATGCACCCATACCTTGCCCATAGACCAAGTTCCAGAAAGTTCTCTTAGAGAAGAAGCTTCATTTATACCAACCACCTTCCTTTCAGACTTCTTAGAACTTTCTCACCCTTCTAAGAACTTTCAATGAAAAACATTTTATTTCATCTTTTTTCTTTCTTTTAATTAATCTTGTCAACTACCCTTTCCAATTTAGAAAGTATACTTACTAAAATAGAAAGATTGTTACTTATTCCAGTCTGGAGAAGCTGGATTCACCATCTTCAGTTTGTATCTATCTAGTAAGTCTTCTGATCTCAAGACTTATATATTCATATGTATATCTTATCTTAGAACTCTATTCTTTTTTTCATGTGTCTTGAATAAAGTTTTGATCTTTATTATTTTCTTTCATCTGTCTTGAATTTTCTTAGTCATTATCCGAGCTTCTTGTAATCAACTTCAGCTACCATCTTTCCCAAATTAGAACAAAATCATATTTCTTAAAGGATTCACCGTTATATTAGGTTACTAGAATTTTGAACTCCAAAAAAAATTATAGTAAGTTCACTGATCTCAGTACTTGGTTTGTGTGTATCTGTTTGGATTACTTAAGTTTCAATCTTTCCCTGTTTAAATTGGAAAGTATAGTTACTAAAATAGAAAGTGTTAAGTTTCTAGAAGTTGGAATCACCATCTCCTTTCTATGTGTGTGTTTCTGTTTTCTTGAAAATCCTTATTTTTTGGTGTTACATTGAATAAAGTTTTAATCCTCAATATTATCTTTGTTCAGGTCTTGCTTAGTAACTATTTGAGCTTCTTGTAATCTATCATTACTCAATTAGAAGAAAAATTCTTGACCTAAAGTTCTTGTTTGGTTGTTGAAAATTGGACTCATCTTTTAATATATCAGTAAGTTTACTGATTTTGATACTTAACTGTCTGTAGTTTCTTCAAATAGCAATTTTCCTCTGTTTAGATTACTTAAGTGTCGATCTTTCCCTGTTTAGGTTACTAAAGTTTCAATCTCTTTTTGTTTAAGTTACTAAAATTTTAATCTTTTATGTTGTGCTTGTCCAGGTCTAGGTACAGTATATGTACTTTGATTAAAATTATATCTGAAAATCCAGAAAGTGAGCAAAAAATAAATAAATTAAAGCCCTCTACGAAAGTTTCTTCGTTTTTGTAATCTTGATCATGAATAATTCATACCCAGTTAAGAAGGAGTACCCAGGATCAAGTTCATCGACCGGAGATCCACCAGAGATGGTACTGCAGCCACAGCCAATGGAGGGGTTAAATGAAATAGGCCCTCCACCCTTTCTTAACAAAACATTTGATATGGTTGATGATCCAGCCACAGCTCACATTGTTTCTTGGAGTAGAGGGGGTCATAGCTTTGCAGTATGGGACCCTCCTGCTTTCTCTACCAATCTTCTCCCAAGATACTTCAAGCACAACAACTTCTCAAGCTTTGTGAGACAGCTGAATACTTATGTAAGTCTCTCTTGTTTCTTGATTTTGGATACTTAAATATATAGGCTCATTTTATTTTATATTATGTTTTGTTATGGAGTTACCCTAGACTCGTCATTTGGGTGGTTTTATTTTATTTTATAAATCGGAATCCTTGTTTTGATGATATATATTACTTGAGTTATTGATATGCCTTGGTCTTGAAGATCTTATTTTTAGTAGTAAGATCTCTTGAATGAGAACAAATACTCATGTGATACCGAGGGGATAGAGGCATATCATTGATTACCAAAAAGAGAATGAAATAAATTGAAATTTTCATAAACAAATTATTACGAAATCCCCAATGCCAATGGTGGTCTGATTTTCTTGAACTGTCCTAGGAACTCCATTCCATTTCATGCTTTGAGCTGTAGTAATGTTTCTATTCTTCTTATAACTGAAGTTTGTAGGCTGTTGATGTTCAAAGATGCTGCTACTATTCTCCCCAAATGAAGTATACTGCTGCTGCCAAGACAATTATATAACTAATATTTTTTGTTAGGAAATGATCTTCCCAAGAGAAGAAAAAGTGATATCTGTAACATTATGGATCCAACCCTTAAGGCAACGATCTTCTTCGTAAATGTCTTGGCAAATGGTTTGCCTTTGTATTGAATTCAGTATTTTCATACCATCCAGATTATAAAATGCACATCATGCTCTTGGTTATCTTATCTGCAAACTAAATTAATAACATCTATTACTTTCAGTTACTCCGTCTCCTCTTCGGATGGATCATATCTCATTTAGTACATGCCTCTTGCTAGTACAACCTACTCTGTCTCTTCTTTGGATGCATCATTTTTCATTTGGCACCAAAATTCTCTTTAAGAAAATATCAAATTTTGTCAAGCTCCTCATTACAACCTCGCCTCTTGTTATTACACAGTTCGACAGTCAATAAGAGTCTAGGTTATTGCCTTTTCATTAATAGCTAGGAAATGTCATCTCCATACTACTCATGTTTATAAATGTAGCTGTGACATGACTTCCATCCAAAATCTTGCTTTTCCGATTATATTTATAGGGTCATATGTCAACATAAGGATCTTAATTCCTACCACTGTTTGTTTCTTGGAGCCGTTTCCACCTTTAAGCCTTTTAGCTAAACCATAGCACTCTAGAATTTATTCTGCAAATTCATAGTATATTTAGTTTCCTTTATACCAAAAAGTTAGAAGCCTCTGATGCATTCAGTGCCCTAATTTTCTTTTACAGCCTAGGAACTCCATTCCATTTCATACATTGAGCTTTAGTAATGATTTTATTCTTCTTATAGCTGAAGCATGTAAGCTGTTGATGTTGAAAGATGCTGCTACGGTTCTCCCCAGATAAAGTATACTGCTGCTGCCAAGAAAAATATAACTAATATTTTTTGTTAGGAAATGATCTTCACAAGAGAAGAAAAAGTGATCTCCGTAATGTTCTGCATCCTACCCATAAGGAAATGATCTTCTTCATAAATGCCTTGGCACATGGTTTGCCGTTGTATGGAATTCAGTCTTTTCATAACATCCAGCGTATAAAATGCACATTACTTTATCTATTCCGTAGACTATCTTATTAACTATTACCAGAACAATACTAATATCTATTAGTATTAGCGAGTCCACAATAAGTGTAGGCTTATATGTTTATATAAGAGCTCTCTTCCTACCAAAGTTTGGTTTGTCGGAGCCGTTCACACTTTAAGCCTTTTGAGCACACCATAGCGCCCTAAAATATATTTAACAGAAATCCTTTTCCTTTAAAATGGTATTTACATGGGATATTGCATATATTATTGTTGAAAGCAGTTAAAAATATGTACAACATATGTGGATTACTTGTACCGGACTCCTGCTGCTTGTTTCCTTTTAACTGTGATTGTTTAATATATAATCTCTGTCTGTTTTATGTCTTTGCTCTTTTTCATCAAAGGCTGTTTTGAAGATAAGCTCAAGCAGAATGTTTTTTGATAACTACTTGGTTCAAGATCTTAATATATCCAAATTCAAGACATTATCACAAGGGAATGCTATAAGCTTGATTAAACAGAATTTAGCTTTCTGACAAGCATGAAGAGATTATTTAATCTAATCTTAAACTGCTGTTGATGTTTGGAAATGGATCCTAACTGGTGCAGGGTTTTAGAAAGATTGATCCAGATCTGTGGGAGTTTGCCAACGAAGCATTTATACGTGGTCAGAAGCATCTTCTGAGGAATATTAGGAGACAAAAGGCGCCTTCTCAAATTCCTTGTGTCGAAGTTGGACAGTCTGGAATAGATGGGGAAGTCGAAGGACTGAAACGTGACAAACAGAATCTATTGTTGGAACTAGCAAAACTTGGGCAGCAGCAGCTGAATACCAGAGCTTACCTTTTATCCATGGAGCAAAAGCTACAAGGAACAGAAAAGAAACAGCAACATATGATGAGTTTCCTAGCAAGAGCCATACAAAATCCTGCTTTTATGAACCAGTTAGTCCAGCAAAAGGAGAAAAGGAAGGAACTCAAAGATTCCATTACCAAAAAAAGGCGGCGCCCAATTGATCAAGGCTGTAGAGGTTTTGAACTTGGAGAATCAAGCCAAAGCACTCAGGGAGTACTAAAGCCTATCAAAGCTGAGCCTACAGAATTCGGAGATTATTATGGGCTTCCCGTGTCTGAGCTAGACGTTCTTGCATTAGAAATGCAGGGATTCGGTAGAGCAAGGAGTGAGAAAGAGGAAGGCAGTGAAGAGTTTGAGAAATTTGATGATAAAGAACTCGATGATGAATTTTGGGAAGAATTATTGAATGATGGATTTGATGATGAATTACGTACCAGTGGAAATGAAGAGGATGAGGAGGAAGATGTCAGTGTCCTGGCTCATAGGATAGGCTTCTTAGGTTCAACCCCAAATTAGAAAGCTGGACTTCATAGTCTCGATAAAAATCACACATTCAGGAACTGATCTCATTCCATGTTTTCTTGTGTTCTGTCTGTCTTATTTTCTGTATTAGGTCCTCCGCGTGAAAGATGAAGATGTGAATTCTTCTCCAAATCTTTTGGTTCCTTGTGTTCCAGCTCCATTTGAAATAGCTAGTTCGTTACTTCATCTGACACACTGCTTCATGGTTAATTGTTTCCTTTCCTCGCTTAGGATTTTGTCGATGCAGTCAGAGTTCTACTGGATCTTGACATTGACAGAAGACCTATTAAAAAGGCTTTCTCCACGTAAAATATCTTGTTGCTGGTTTTTTAACTCCGTTACATTTCTGTATTATCTTCTTTCTTCTTTGTTGCACTCTTCCTCTCGTTTGTCTCTTTCTTGGTCAGATGTTCTAGAAGTTTTTTCCATAAATGACCTTGAGCTCAAGTTGTATTTATGTTGAAAAACCAAAACTTTGCATGACAAACTGATCAAGTTCTATTACGAAAAAGTCTGATCTGCCTCCCTCTTGACTCTTGTTTCTTAGTTAAGATATCGGTATTATACTAATGTAGATTGCTTGAAGCTGTTGAGCTGAAGATAAATCTGCTACAAGCTTGAACTCAATTAAGTGATCATTATAAGTGCAAGCTGCAACTGATTTGACTGGATGTTTTGATATGTTTCCTCTGCTCTAGTGAGAGAAGATCGATTCGTGCAATGTGGCTCCTGGTCATATTCATCTACTCTAGACTCATTTTAAGTATTGCATGTGATTCTCTTATGATGATTCAGATGTACAATCTATTCCACACCACTTTTTGGGTGATCAAATTGTATACTGTTAAAAAAATGTTGTTCTTGTGTTGTTGCACCAATTTTCATTCAACATGATCGTAACTGTTTAATGCTCTTTCTTTGTAGACACAATTTTTTTTCGATAAATGCAGAAAGTTTTCATTAAATTGAATATAGTATAACCCCCAATTGTCGATACAACCAGGTAATAAAATAAATAACATACTGAAAACAATTTGTTTCCTGATCGTTTAGCACATAAAATTTAAATTTTTGAAGCTAAAAACGAAATCAAAGACATCCCAAGCGATCCGAATTGCATCAGCAACTCTGAAAATAGCAAAATCGCAATTAACCATATCATATAAAAATTATGATTATCCCAATGTTCAGAAACAACAATCACATAAAATGAGATTGGAGAAGCGGCACCCCAACTATCTACATGCCCGACACCAGCTATAGACATGCTGAAGGCACCCCAACTATCTACATGCCGGATATCAGCTATAAACATGCCGAAAGTGTAAACCCATGAAAGATGAACAATCTTTAGTTGTGAAAGGTGAGCTCTTGCAATAATTACCACTGTCCCAGAATTGATACAGGTTTTGCAGATCACCAAAAATAAGAAAACTAGCATCCAAGTTACAACTTAAAACAAAGATTCACAAGTAAAAATAAGATCTTCTTCGTCCTCATTGAATCTGTGCTAAAACGGTCTTCTTACGGCTCTCCTTGCGCTATGGTGACTTGATATATTATAAAAAATGACCTAAAGTTGTTTATATAGCAGCCCCATTCAATCTAAAAGTCTTCCAATTCGAATTAGAACAGAATCAGGATTCTGCGAAAATGACCTGGGCCGGCCGCGCGCAATCACAGCGCGGGCGCGCTACCTTTCTGACATCCTGGCGCGGCCGCGCGCTTGACCAGCGCGTGCACGCCGTGCTTCTGGAAAAACTTCAGAATTTATTCTTTTTCTCGCTGCTTCGAGCCGGCTTTCCTCGAGCTTTTATTCCAACACAACCTTAACACCAAATTAGCACCAAAACAATGCTAATTCACCTGATTACCTAGATAATGCCTGAAATGCAAAAACACTCGAAAACACGTTAAAACACTTAACAACTTGAGTACAAACGCATCAATTTAAAGTTTATTAGAGCATTATAAAGTGTCATAAATGCCACTCAACATACCCCCAAACTTGAATCAATGTTTGTCCTCAAGCATAAACAGACTCAAAGAATAAGAAACAAAAATGCATGAATGCAACTAATATAATTGCAACGATCCCAATAGAATAACTAAACCAATCAACGAGCAACATCTCAACAAATGCAGTTACTCGCAAATAGATCAATCAAATCATACAAATCAACTTACAACCTAGAGACGTGCGTGTGTGCAAATGCTTACAGATATACTACTGCAACTAGATCAACAATCATGACTCACTGCTCAACAAGGCAATCACAAGGTTTTAAATAAAATAAAAAGCTAGACTCAAAATAACTTATAACACTTCAATTCTTATATTGGAGTAATATATGGATTCATGCTTTTATTCAAACAAAACAAAATAAATATGTTTATTTGATCGTGCAATGAGTGAGGTCCACAAAAGACTTATACAATAGTACCCATGTAGCGAGTGTTAGGTTAGTGGATCCCAGACTATAAAAGCCTTAGGTTACTAGGCACAAAGTCCCCTAAGAACTTAATAACTCGAATACTAAAGAGTCCACTCGTGATCAATTATACATAACACTTCTTATTCTTTTTCTCTTTTCTTTTTTTTCCCTTCTTTTTTATATAAAAATTTCTGAACGACTGCGTTTCGCTCCATCTCGCTCAACCCTAGAGTACTCATATAAATATGAGTCGGCTACTAGCCATTTGACACCTAGCCACAACAACTAGCAATGAAATCCAATTTTTCTCCAATTTCTAAAAATCCATGTTATTTTATTATTAAGAGAATATCCTAAATTTTAAATATAAACAAGCGATTAAACCTTGACAAACAAATAAACCATGATCATGATCTAGCACTCTAGCAACCTATAAGACTTAGTGAATTACAATTGTCTCTAGCATGAAAATCAACTCAATAAGACTTAACATCACTAAATACGATATCACTACACTAGCATCAATATCACAAGTCAACTGGAAAATCAATTTAAGGGATCATGTTATAATGCACATGCATGAACTATATGAACAAAATATCATAAAAAAACTACCAAAAATAAAAAAAAACTACATGGCAAAATATGCAACTACATGAACTAAACTATCATGAATATGCAACTACATGCGACTCACATAAAACATATTTCTTCAACTACTACCCCCAAACTTAAAATATTCATTGTCCTCATTGAAGGTAATAGTAAGGAATTCAGGCATACCTAATCAGAATCAGACTCCTCACCGTCAACGGGTGGAGTGTCAGGTGTGTCCGGAGGTGGATACACAGAATCCTCACCAAAAACTGGCCACTGGATGTCAACACCGGTGGCTTTAAAAGCTGTCCCCAATGCCTGGGTGAGATCATGTACAAACCTGCTGTGGATGTCATGCATCGCATCCATCCTCCTAGCCAGACGCCTGTACTGCGGCATGCTCATGCCAGCTCCCATATCAGCTCATTCCTCCTCCTTATGTGCCTGCTGCGATGGCCCTGCCTCATCTCCTAGCTGAGATCTCCATGCAGTCCTACTCGCCTGAGTGGCCCCAGCAGCTGGCCTCCCACCAAGTAGGTGGTCAAAAGTATAACCAAGCCCCTTCAGATCGGGCTTGCATCCATCCCATTCTTGCATCATAGCCAAAGTAGTGTTGTCAATAGGAGCACTCGGGATCTGCAACTGCTCATGTGCGGGCCAATGAACACCAACTGCCACGCATAATTTCGTCACAACAGACGCATACAGAATAGACCCTGTGGTACTCCCCCTCAAGAACTTCAGGATACCCTGATAAATCACCATCCCCAAATCCACATAATCTCCCTGAAGAATGCCCCATAACAGCCGTGCACGCTCCACAGTAATCTCATGCACATGCGAAGATGGCATGATGTTAGCACAAATAAACGCGTTCCATGCACGGGCGAACCTGTTCATGCTGGAAGCCGGGAACATAGAATACTCGGTTGTACCCCTCCTGATCTTCCAGTAAGTTTCGTGCTGGCACAGCATAGCAACAATAAGATCCAGATCAAAGTCCTCTAGAGTCTTATCATTCCACGTGTCTTGCCCGACTTTCCTCACGGGCTGCTCAATCACCGTCCTGATAGCCTCTGCACTGTACTCCACAGTCCTCCCTCGAACCACCCTGAAACCATTCTTCTTAGCCTTCGCGTTTGCATAGAACTCGCGAACAACACTCATGGGCACAGCAGCGGGAGTCTCACAAAAAGGAACCCAGCCCATCTTCAGAATCATCTCCAATAGCTTACCATCCTTCCCTGATGGCAGAAAACCTTGCTCCTTGATGATTGGCTTCGAGAGAAGCCTCGTATACTCCACTTCAGCCTCGGGAGTAGAGAACCTTGGCCTTACACCACCCACACTTGAAGAATCACTGGTGCTGCTGCTTACTTGTGTTCTTTATCTCTTGGGTGCCATTGGAATTGAGTAGAGAGAATAAGAGTTGTGTTTGAGAGAAAATTTGTGTTTGAGAATTTATGAAGTGGTGAAGAAGTTTGTGTATGAGTGTATGTATATATAGGTGGTGAAAAGAGAATTATATATGGAATAGAAGTGAGATTTGATTATGGGAATAATGGGAGTATTGGGTTTGATTTGGAGAGGGAAATTTGGGATATGGGGGAGTAAAATTCGGTTGGGAATTGATTTTGTAGCAAAATTCCCGATTTCCCCCCCTAAAACTGCCTTTATTTTTTTCCTGAGTCGGGACCTTGGCACGGCCGCGCACTAGGACAACGCGGGCGCGCGCTACTTCTGTCAACGCTGGAACAGCGCGGGCGCGCCGTGTTTCTGTGTTTTCAGCGCGGGCGCGCGCTAGGACACCACGGGCACGCCAGGCTTCTGTAGTCAGTACTGAATTTTTTTTCTTTTTCTGATTTTTTTGTATATTTCTCCTTTCTTCTTGCTTCCTCTATCTACTAATGTACAACAAACTTGGGTTACCTCCCAAGAAGCGCTTCTTTTACGTCGCTAGTTCGACGTAGAACCTTGAGCTCAAATGGACAATAGAACGGCACTAACCACCTCGCGGTTTGCCGTGTCACCATAGTAATGCTTCAACCTATAACCATTCACCTTGAATGCTTGGTCCAGATCATTCTCAAAAATTTCCATCACTCCTTATGAAAACACAGTTTTAACAATGAACGGCCCTGACCATCTCGACTTCAACTTTTTAGGAAGAAAACGGAGACGAGAGTTGAACAAAAGAACTTGTTGCCCCGACATAAATGATTTGAGCACTAGACCCCGATCGTGCCACCTCTTGACTTTCTCCTTGTATATTCTGTTGTTCTCATAAGCTTGAAGTCGAAATTCGTCGAGCTCATTCAATTGAAGAATCCTCTTCTTTCCAACTACATCCATATCCAGATTCAATTTCTTTAAAGCCCAATACGCTTTATGCTCTAGCTCCACCGACAAATGACACCCCTTACCATAAACCAACTGATACGGTGACATCCCTAGCGGAGTCTTGTATGCTGTTCGATAAGCCCAAGAGCTCCTTCTCAGTAGTGGTATAGTTCATTTGAGCTCCATTTAGAGTCTTACTAGCATAGTAGACCACATGAAAAAGATTATTCTTGCATTGCCCAAGAACTGCTCCCACCGCATAATCACTCGCATCACACATCATCTCAAAAGGCTCTGTCCAATCAGGTGTCGTAATAACCAGTGCTTTTATTAAACTCTTCTTGAGAGTCTCGAATGCCGCCAAGCATTCATCATCAAATTTGAAAGGCACATCCTTCTCGAGCAAGTTGCACAACGGCTTAGATATCTTCGAGAAGTCCTTAATGAAACGCCGATAAAAACCCGCATGACCAAGAAAACTACGGATTCCTTTCACAGAAATAGGGGGTGGAAGATTTTCAATGACTCCCACCTTGGCTTTGTCCACCTCAAGACCCTTGCTAGAGACCTTATGCCCAAGAATAATGCCTTCACGCGCCATAAAGTGACATTTTTCCCAATTGAGCACCAAATTAGTTTCCACACACCTTTTGAGCATCGCACGAAGATTATTCAAACATTCATCATACGAATGTCCAAAGATGGAGAAGTCGTCCATGAACACTTCGACATTATTTCCAATCATATCAGAGAATATAGCCATCATACATCTCTGAAAAGTGGCAGGTGCGCCACATAAGCCAAACGAAACTCTGTGAAAAGTGAACGTGCCAAATGGACAAGTGAAGGTAGTCTTTTCTTGATCCTCTGGTGCAATGCAAATCTGATTATACCCCGAATAGCCATCCAGAAGATAATAATACTCATGACCGGCCAACCTGTCCAGCATCTGATCAATAAATGGAAGAGGGAAGTGATCCTTTCTCGTGGCCTTGTTCAACTTTCTGTAATCCATGTATACCCTCCGTCCTGTGACTGTTCGAGTGGGGATGAGCTCGTTCTTCTCATTTGCTACCATAGTAATACCTCCTTTCTTAGGTACACATTGCACGGGGCTCACCCAAGAACTGTCAGAAATAGGATATATGATTCCTGCATCCAGCCACTTCAGAATTTCTTTCTTCACCACTTCTTTCATGATAGGATTAAGTCGTTGCTGTTGCTCAACAGTTGGCTTACTACCTTCTTCTAGCAGAATTTTATGCATGCAGTACGAAGGGCTGATCCCTTTGATATATGCTATAGTCCATCCAATAACCAATTTGAATTCTCTCAAAATCCTCAAGAGCTTATCCTCCTCACTACCTGAAAGGTCAGATATAATAATAACAGGTAAAGTAGATGCATCACCTAAAAAGGCATACCTCAAGTATTCTGGCAATGCTTTAAGCTCCAAAGTAGGTGCTTCCTCAATAGCTTTCGCCTTCAAGGAGAAGCATTTAGATATTGTAGTTGCTCATTGCCATCCTCATCATCACTATCAAACCCCCCCACTAAGGCTTTCTCTAATGCGTCAGACATTAGCATATGATCAAGTTCTGAAGTTACCGCAGAATCAATCAAATCCGCCTTTAAGCACTCCTCGTCTTCTATAGGGAATTTCATTACTTTGAATACATTGAATGTCACATCCTGATCCTGCACCCTCATAGTAAGTTCATCTTTCTGCACATCTATCAAGGTACGTCCTGTAGCCAAGAAAGGTCTTCCCAAGATTATGGGGATCTTCTTATCTTCCTCGAAATCTAAAATGACAAAGTCTGCAGGGAAGAAGAGCTTATCCACCTTTACAAACACGTCATCCACTATGCCTCGTGGATATGTAATAGAACGATCAGCCAATTGTAGAGACATGTAGGTGGGCTTTGGATCAGGAAAATTCAACTTTTTGAAGATAGACAACGGCATCAGATTGATGCTTGCTCCCAAATTGCACAGGCATTTATCAAAAGATAACTTGCCAATGGTGCAAGGAATGGTGAAGCTACATGGATCTTTAAGCTTTGGAGGTAATTTTTGTTGCAGCACAACACTGCACTCTTCCGTTAGAGCAACGGTCTCAAGGTCATCCAGTTTCACCTTCCTTGAAAGAATAATCTTCATGAATTTCGCATAACTAGGCATTTGCTTCAGAGCCTCAGCGAAAGGTATGTTGATGTGAAGTTTCTTGAACACCTCCAGAAACTTACCGAACTGCTTATCCAGTTTTTATTGTTGCAATCTCTTTGGGAAAGGTGGTGGAGGATAGAGCTATTTCTCCCCTGTATTACCCTCAGGAAGAGTGTGTTCAACAGTAGTCTTCCTTGGTTCCGCCGCTTTCTCCTTTTACTTCTCTTCTTCATAAACAACTTCAGCTTCTCCATCTTTTGCTTTTTCAGCATTAACAACTTTTCCAGACCTTAAGGTAATAGCCTTTACTTGCTCTTTAGCTTCCTTCCTGCCTGGCACTTCAGTATCACTGGGAAGTGTTCCAGGTTGACGATTGAGCACTGCATTGGCTATTTGACCGATTTGATTTTCCAAGGTCTTGATAGAAACAGCCTGACTTTTGCACAACAGCTTGAGTTCCTCGAAATCAGCACTAGAAGGTGGAGCAGCACCTCCTTGTTGAGGATATGATTGCCTTTGAGCATACTGCTGTGATTGCTGGAATCCAGGTGGATTAAAATATTTACTTACGCCTTCCTGATATGGTTGCTGAATAGCATTTTTGAGTATTGCTCCAGCTGAAATTGGGATGATTTCTGTTGTTAGGATGATAAGTAGTTGGCCCAGGCTGCTGCGGTCGCTGATAATTGTTCACATACTGAACAGATTCATTAACAAGAGAACACTGATCCGTAGAATGAGAACACTGTAGTTTATTTGAGCTCCATTTAGAGTCTTACTAACATAGTAGACCACATGAAAAAGATTATTCTTGCGCTGCCCAAGAACTGCTCCCACCGCATAATCACTCGCATCATACATCATCTCAAAAGGCTCTGTCCAATCAGGTGTCGTAATAACCGGTGCTGTTATCAAACTCTTCTTGAGAGTCTCGAATGCCGTCAAGCATTCATCATCAAATTTGAAAGGCACATCCTTCTCGAGCAAGTTGCACAACGGCTTAGATATCTTCGAGATGTCCTTAATGAAACGCCGTTAAAAATCCGCATGACCAAGAAAACTACGAATTCCTTTCACAGAAATAGGGGGTGGAAGATTTTAAATGACTCCCACATTGGCTTTGTCCACCTCAAGACCCTTGCTAGAGACCTTATGCCGAAGAATAATGCCTTCACGCACAATAAAGTGACATTTTTCCCAATTGAGCACCAAATTAGTTTCCACACACCTTTTGAGCACCGCACGAAGATTATTCAAACATTCATTATACGAATGTCCAAAGACGGAGAAGTCGTCCATGAACACTTCGACATTATTTCCAATCATATCAGGGAATATAGCCATCATACATCTCTGAAAAGTGGTAGGTGCGCCACATAAGCCAAACGAAACTCTGCGAAAAATGAACGTGCCAAATGGACAAGTGAAGGTAGTCTTTTCTTGATCCTCTGGTGCAATGCAAATCTGATTATACCCCGAATAGCCATCCAGAAGACAATAATACTCATGACCGGCCAACCTGTCCAGCATCTGATCAATAAATGGAAGAGGGAAGTGATCCTTTCTCGTGGCCTTGTTCGACTTTCTGTAATCCATGCATAACCTCAATCCTGTGACTGTTCGAGTGGGGATGAGCTCGTTCTTCTCATTTGCTACCACAGTAATACCTCCTTTCTTAGGTACACATTGCACGGGGCTCACCCAAGAACTGTTAAAAATAGGATATATGATTCCTGCATCCAGCCACTTCATAATTTCTTTCTTCACCACTTTTTTCATGATAGGATTAAGTCATCGCTGTTGCTCAACAGTTGGCTTACTACCATCTTCTAGCAGAATTTTATGCATGCAGTACGAAGGGCTGATCCCTTTGATATCTGCTATAGTCCATCCAATAGACTTTTGAATTCTCTCAAAATCCTCAAGAGCTTGTCCTCCTCACTATATGAAAGGTCAGATGCAATAATTACAGGTAAAATAGATGCATCACCTAAAAAGGCATACCTCAAGTGTTCAGGCAATGGTTTAAGCTCCAAAGTAGGTACTTCCTCAATAGTTTTCGCCTTCAAGGAGAAGCATTTAGATATTGTAGTTGCTCATTGCCATCCTCATCATCACTGTCAAACCCCCCCCCCACTAAGGCTTTCTCTAATGCGTCAGACATTAGCATATGATCAAGTTCTGAAGTTACCGCAGAATCAATCAAATCCACCTTTAAGCACTCCTCGTCTTCTGTAGAGAAGTTTTTTGCTTTGAATACATTGAATGTCACATCCTGATCCTGCACCCTCATAGTAAGTTCACCTTTCTGCACATTTATCAAGGTACGTCCTGTAGCCAAGAAAGGTCTTCCCAAAATTATGGGGATATTCTTATCTTCCTCGAAATCCAAAATGACAAAGTCTGCAGGGAAGAAGAGTTTATCCACATTTACTAACACATCCTCCACTATGCCTCGTGGATATGTAATAGAACGATCAGCCAATTGTAGAGACATGTAGGTGGGCTTTGGATCAGGCAAATTCAACTTTTTGAAGATACACAACGACATCAGATTGATGCTTGCTCCCAAATCGTACAGGCATTTATCAAAAGACAACCTGCCAATGGTGCAAGGAATGGTGAAGCTACCTGGATCTTTAAGCTTTGGAGGTAATTTCTGTTGCAGCACAGCACTGCACTTTTCCGTTAGAGCAACGGTCTCAAGGTCATCCAGTTTCACCTTCCTTGAAAGAATACTCTTCATGAATTTCGCATAACTAGGCATTTGCTCCAGAGCCTCAGCAAAAGGTATGTTGATGTGAAGTTTCTTGAACACCTCCAGAAACTTACCGAACTGCTTATCCAGTTTTTGTTGTTGCAATCTCTTTGAAAAAGGTGGTGGAGGATAGAGCTGTTTCTCCCCTGTATTACCCTCAGGAAGAGTGTGTTCAACAGTAGTCTTCCTTGGTTCCGCCGCTTTCTCCTTTTGCTTCTCTTCTTCATCAACAACTTCAACTTCTCCGTCTTTTGCTTTTTCAGCATCAGCAACTTTTCCAGACCTTAAGGTAATAGCATTTACATGCTCTTTAGCTTCCTTCCTGCCTGGCACTTCAGTATCACTTGGAAGTGTGCCAGGTTGACGATTGAGCACTGCATTGGCTATTTGACCGATTTGATTTTCCAAGGTCTTGATAGAAACAGCCTGACTTTTGCACAACAACTTGAGTTCCTCGAAATCAGCACTAGAAGGTGGAGCAGCACCTCTTTGTTGAGGTTATGATTGCCTTCGAGCATACTGCTGTGGTTGTTGGAATCCAGGTGGATTAAACTGTTTACTTACGCCTTGCTGATATGGTTGCTGAATAGCATTCTGAGTATTGCTCCAGCTGAAATTGGGATGATTTCTGTTGTTAGGATGATAAGCAGCTGGCCCAGGCTGCTGCGGTCGCTGATAATTGTTCACATACTGAACAGATTCATTAACAAGAGAACACTGATCTGTAGCATTAGAACCTGCACAAAGCTCATAGACCATAGCTATCTGATTGACTCCATAGGTGGCTAAAGAATTGACCTTCATAGACAGCGCTTGCTGCGCTGCAATAGCTGTAGCTGCATCAACTTCCAGAATACCTGCTACCTTCCCAGGCATCATCCTTTGAGTTGGGTTTTGATGCTCATTTGCAGCCATAGTTTCAATAAGATTATAAGCCTCGGTATAGCTTTTGGCCCACAAAGCGCCTCCAGCTGCTGCATCGAGCATGGACCGATATTGGGCCCCCAAACCATTATAGAAACCAGTGATCACCATCCAGTCAGGCATACCATGATGTGGACACTTTCTCAACATCTCCTTGTAGCGCTCCCAAGCTTCGCACATAGATTCTGTTTGTTGCTGCGCAAACTGAGTAAGAGCACTCCTCATAGATGCAGTCTTCGCCATTGGATAGAACTTTACCAGAAACTTTTGCGCAAGATCTTGCCAAGTAGTGATGGACCCAGCTGGTTCAGAGTGTAACCAGTCCTTAGCTTTATCCCTCAGAGAGAATGGGAAAAGCCTCAGCTTGATAGCCTCATCAGTCACACCATTATATTTGAAAGTACTACAGATCTCGACAAAATTCCTGATGTGCATGTTGGGGTCTTCAGTTGCAGCACCTTCGAAAGAAACAGAATTCTGCACCATCTGAATAGTGCTCGGCTTGATTTTAAAAGTGTTAGCCTGAATAGCCAGATGAAGGATTCTAGACTCAATGTCATCAATTTTAGGCCGAGAAAAGTCCATAAGAGCTGGATCTGCCGGAACTATACGATCACCCATGATTACTGGTTCTTTCTGCTCACTCTCTTTATCTGAATCTTCAGAATCTATCTTCTCCGGAATATCAAGAACTGAGTATGTTTCCTCCGCCGTATCTAAAGTCCTCTTGCGAGTACGAGAACGTGTTTGCATAAACGCTCGCTAAAGTACCTGAAACACAACCGGAAATGATAAGTAACACGTTTTAATCAATGAGTCCTAATGACCACTGATGGTAAGTACATAAACTAAACAAATACGCCGAGTCCCCGGCAACGGCGCCAAAAACTTGTTAGGGCGGAAAACACGCGCTAATAATACACGTAAGTATACGCGTTCGCAAGTAATATAGAATACTTTCTAGTTCGTTCCCACAGAGACTCGGACTAATTATGCTCAATTAACACTTACTCACAAATGTATGATTACTTCTCAATGTTAAGACAATAACACATAGAATTGATTAACTAATTATTAACTATAATTAACTACAAGAATTAAACACTTAATTGACACTTAAATTAACAATATTAAAATGAGATCATAACTTCATTACTACTTCCTTCAATAGTTATTGTTATTACTCTTAGCATGTAACGGTGATGAAATTAATCGAACAACACTAAACGTATAAAAGCCAACTTTCGTTGTACCAATACCATTCTACCAAACATCCAAAATTAAGATAGAAGTTGAATAGTCATCAATATGTTGAGACCCTATATGTCTACAGAATTTGACAACATAACGATTTAAGCACAAGTTATTCCTTATGATTACAGAGGGCAAGTAAAACGGTTAGAGTTACCCACTAATCATGCATACACATACATGAACATATGCTAGCATGGTAAGTTCTAAATCTCAAGATCCACCGTCGCTTCACAAGAGATTAACACCCTATCTTATATGTTCGTGACGCACATAAGATGAATAAGCACAACCAATACTAGATATCATACAATCATCACACTCTATGGTATTAAACAACTAACTAAAGAATTCCATAACAAATCCGTTACGACCCCATGATCAGGATTAGCCCATGATTGAACTCATCGTCACCATGGGTTCATATGAAAACATGATAATAACACACAAGAATAATTAATAAAACTACTTATATTAAACCAGAGTACGTCACAAGAGTAAATAGGTTCAAAGCAAAGAAAAATAGCATCCACTGTTATAACGAATAAAAGAATCACAAGAAACTATGCTTCCTCTTCATTGCGATGTGCTAAAACGGTCTTCTTCCTTATCTCCTTGCTCCTCGATTAATACCACGATTTAACACACGTGAAACGACTCTGAAAACTACTTATATAGAAGCCCCACAAAACCCAGCCATCTAAGAAATCAGAAGTCCAGCAGAACAAGAACTCTAAAAATTATATTTTTAATTCGCGCCCCTGAGCGGCTGCCCAGCAATCCTGAGCGGGCGCCCAGCTTCCTGAGCGGCCGCCCAGCCAGGCTGAGCGGGCGCCCAGCACCTTACTGGAAAATTAATTATTTTTCACCCGTTCTCTGCTGCATTCTGCTCCTATCTTCCCACTTGCAATGCCAAACACATACTAAGGCTTATTCTTGATGAAATCTCCCCACAAATGCAAGTAATATTCTGAAATGCACAAATTCTAGAAAAACACATCAAATACACAAAATACTTGATTTCAAGACATCAATTCAAGCCATTATAAGACGTTCGAAGTGGTATAAAATGCCACTTATCACACCCCCAAACTTAAATCGATGCTTGTCCTCAAGCGTCACAGACTCAAAAACAAAACAAAAACATGCATGAATGCAATCTATATGAAATGCAGTGATCCCCCTTACTACGATCAAACCAACCAACTTATGACATCTCAACAAATACAATTAGGCGAATAAAGATCAATCAAATCATGCAAACTAACAGACAACCAGAAACGTGGTGTTTGCAGATGCTTAACAGATATGCTTCGAAACTATATCAATTATCATAACTCGACTATCCTCAAGGTAATCACATGATTATACGAAGAATAAATTCTAGGCATAAAATGACTTAAACACTTCAAGATTACTGGAGCTTATTGCGGAATCATGCTTTTTATTCAACACAACAACAATGCTTATTTGACCGTGCAATGAGTGAGGTCCACAAAAGACTTATACAATGGCATCCATTTAGCGAGCGTTAGGTTAGCGGATCCCAGACTATAAAAGCCTTAGGTCACTAGGCACAAAGTCCCCTAAGAACTTAATAACTCGAATACCAAAGAGCCCACTCGTGATCAATTATGCATTAACTATTTACATTTTTTTTATTTTCTTTCTTTTTTTTTTCTTTTTTCTATTTTTTTCTCCCTTTTTTCTTTTTTTTCAAATTTCTGAGCAAGTGCATTTCGCTCCATCTTGCTCAACCCTAGACTACTCGCATAAAAATACGAGTCGGCTACTAGCCATTTGACGCCTAGCCACAATTAACAATGAATTCCAATTTTTATTCCAGTGTTTTCTTTTCATGCCTTTAATCATTAAGAACCTATTATAAATTCTAAGCATAATCAATAGATTAACCTCAAATACCATCAAACCATGACAAAAATCTAGTCCTTAAGCATACTCTAAGACTTAGTGAAATTACAAGTGTTCCTAGCATGCATGTCAACCTACAAGACTCAACATCACTCTAACGTTATCACTACACTCGCATAAATATCACAAATCAATTGGTAAAGCAACGCAAAAGGGGATCATGGTAAATGCATGAGCTAAATGACATGATAAATAAAGCTATAAAAAAACTATATGGAAAAAAATGCAATTATATGAACTAAACTATCATGCATATGCAACTATATGACACACACACAAAAATATTCCTTAACTACCACCCCCAAACTTAAAATCTTCACTATCCCCAGTGAAGGTAGTAGAAAGGAACTCAGGGTATACCTACTCGGAGAAATCATCATCATCACCTTCAGAGGGTGGAGTATCAGGAGGCGGATAAGCAGAGTCCTCACCAAAAACGGGCCACTGGATGTCAGCTCCAAGGCCTCTAAAAGCAGTCCCAAGTGCAAGGGTGAGCTCCTGAGCAAACCTACTATGCGTCTCGTACATAGCGTCCATCCTCCTCGACAGCCTCCTATACTGGGCATCAGCCATCCCAGCACCCTCCTGAGCTCTAGAAGAGCCTGCCTCATCACGCCTCGGCCTAGCCATGGTAGCACCAGCTGTTTGACGTCCTCCTGGAAGACGATAACCCTGCCCATACTCCTCGGGCTCTCCACCCGTCCACTCCTGCATCGCATTCAGAGTCCTTGAATCAATAGGAGCGGCCAACATCTGCAACTGCTCGTGAGAAGGCCAATGAACTCCCACTGCTCGGCATAGCTTCATGACAGTGGATGCATAAGGGATGTTCATGTGCTTTGCTCCCCTCAAAAACTTCAGAATTCCTTGGTAGATGAACTCACCAAGGTCTACATAATACTCCTCATTCAAAATACCCCATAACAACCTTGCTCGCTCAACTGTAACCTCATGTGCATGTGAAGTAGGCAGAATATTAGCACAAATAAAGGCATTCCATGCACGGGCATACCTGTTCATTGCAATCGCCGGAAAAGAATGATACTCTTTAGTCCCAGTCTTGAACTTCCAAACCGTGCCCGGTTGACAGAGAGTAGCACAAATCAAATCCAAATCAAACTCCTCGGAGGGCTTCTCATTCCAATTCTCCCCCGTGGGCTTCCACTGTCGCTGCCCAATAACACGGTGAATCACCTCAGGATGATAACCCACCGTTAGCCCACGCACAACAGAAAACCCATTCTTTTCAGCCTTTGAGTTCGCATAGAACTCGCGAACCACGCTTATTGGAACCGCCTCCGGCGACTCACAAAAAGAAATCCAACCCTTTTCAGCAATCATCGGCAACAACTCACCATCCCTCCCCGATGGTAAGAATCCCCTCTCCTTCAAAATCGGCTTACCTTGAAGCCTAGTATACTCCTCTTCAGCAGCCCTATCAAACAAACGAGGTCTCGCAGCAGTACCCCTCGAAGAATCAGCAGTGGGAACAGTGCTGCTGCTATCAATAGTCCTGGATCTCTTGGGTGCCATTGAAACTGAGAAAAAGTATTTAAGATTTGTGTTTTGGAATATGGGAGAGAGTTTTAAGGTTGAAAGTGCATGGGGGAGTATATGGAATAGTTGTATGTATATATAGGGTAGAGATTAGGGTTAAAATTTGATTAGGAGTGGGGTTGAGGGTTAAAAATGTGGGTTTATGGGAAAAGGATTCGTGGGTAGTGGGTTGTGTTTTTATTTTTTTGTGTTTTCTGATTTTTTTGGATTTCTAAGGCTAAAAAAAATTCAGAAATTCGGGGGCTGAGCGGCCGCTCAGCAGAACTGAGCGGGCGCCCAGCATCCTGAGCGGCCGCCCAGAAGAGCTGAGCGGGTGCCCAGATGGTGAGTGGAAAAAAAAATTCTTGCCCTTTTTTCTGATTTTTTTTGGGGTTTTGATAGGTTACTTATTTTTAAGGGTTCCTATAACAACAAATCTTGGGTTGCCTCTCAAAAAGCGCTTCTTTTACGTCATTAGCTTGACGTAGTGTACCTTGCTCAAGTTGATAATAAAACGGCACTAACCACTTCCCGGTTTGCGGTGTCCCCATAGTAATGCTTCAAACGCTTACCATTAACCTTGAATGCTTGTCCCGGATCATTCTCAAAAATCTCCACCGCTCCATGTGGAAACACAGTTTTGACAATAAAAGGTCCAGACCGCCTTGATTTCAACTTTCCAGGAAAAAGTCGGAGATGAGAGTTGAATAAAAGAACTTGCTGCCCCGGCACAAATGACTTAGGATATAGCTTCCTGTCGTGCCATCTTTTCACTTTTTTCTTGTACATTTTGTTTTTCTCGTACGCTTGGAGTCGAAATTCATCAAGTTCATTTAACTGAAGCATTTGCTTTCTCCCAGCTGCATCTAGATCAAGGTTCAACTTCTCCAACGCCGAATAAGCCTTATGCTCAAGCTCCGCATGTAAATGACATCCCTTACCATAAACAAGTTGAAATGGGGACATCTCAAGTGGAGTCTTGTATGCTGTTCTATAAGCCCAAATAGCTTCATCGAGCTTTAAACACCAATCTTTCCTTGACGGACAAACAACTTTCTTTAAATTGCGCTTGATCTCTCTATTAGACACTTCCGCTTGACCATTCGTTTGCGGATGATAGGCAGTAGCAACACGATGATTCACATTGTAGCGCTGCATCATAGAAGTGAACTTACGGTTGCAGAAATGCGACCCCTCTTCACTTATGATTACTCGTGGCGTTCCAAACCTTGTGAAAATCTGCTTATGAAGAAAATTCAACACTATATTTGCATCATTCGTTGGTAGAGACTTGACTTCTACCCATTTTAAGACATAATCGACTACCAGCAAGATGTATTGATTATTACAGGACAAGACAAATGGTCCCATGAAATCGATTCCCCAAACATCAAAGACCTCGACTTCAAGCATCACATTTAACGGCATCTCATCCTTCCTCGTAAGATTCCCCACTCTTTGGCAACGATCACACCTTAAAACGAACTGATATGCATCCTTAAACAAAGTAGGCCAGAAAAAACCTGCTTGCAGAATACGAGCTGCTGTCTTTTCACCACCATAATGTCCACCATAAACTGTGGAGTGGCAGTCTCATAAAATCCCCTCCGTCTCACAGAATGGGATACATCTCCTAATGATCTGGTCAGCTCCTTGTCTAAACAAATACGGTTCATCCCACATGTACCACTTCACCTCATGCAGAAACTTCTTCTTTTGAGCTGTATTCATATTAGGAGGCATTATGTTGCTGACAAGATAGTTCGCAATATCTGCGAACCATGGCTCTTCCTCCTAAACTGCGAACAACTGCCCATCCGGAAAAGATTCATTGATCAATGTCTTATCATGTGAAGTCGAATCAGGATTCTCCAATCTAGAGAGATGGTCAGCTACTTGATTCTCAGTACCTTTTCGATCCTTGATCTCTAACTCAAATTCCTGTAGCAAGAGCACCCAATGAATAAGTCTAGGCTTCGAATCCTTCTTGGCAACCAAATAGCGAATGGCCGCATGATCAGTGAATACTGTCACCTTTGTCCCAAGCAGATAAGATCGAAATTTTTTGAAACCAAAGACTATAGCCAAGAGCTCCTTCTCAGTAGTGGTGTAGTTCATTTGAGCTCCATTTAGGGTCTTACTAGCATAGAAGACCACATAAAAAAGATTATTCTTGCGCTGCCCAAGAACTGCTCCCTCCGCATAATCACTCGCATCACACATCATCTCAAAAGGCTCTGTCCAATCAGGTGCCGTAATAACCGGTGCTATTATCAAACTCTTCTTGAGAGTATCGAATGCATCCAATCATTCATCGTCAAATTTGAAAGACACATCCTTCTCGAGCAAGTTGCACAACGGCTTAGATATCTTCGAGAAGTCCTTAATGAAACACCGATAAAAACCCGCATGACCAAGAAAACTACGGATTCCTTTCACAGAAATAGGGGGTGGAAGATTTTCAATGACTCCCACCTTGGCTTTGTCCACCTCAAGACCCTTGCTAGAGACCTTATGCCCAAGAATAATGCCTTCACGCGCCATAAAGTGACATTTTTCCCAATTGAGCACCAAATTAGTTTCCATACACCTTTTGAGCACCGCACAAAGATTATTCAAACATTCATCATACGAATGTCCAAAGACGGAGAAGTCGTCCATGAACACTTCGACATTATTTCCAATCATATCAGAGAATATAGCCATCATACATCTCTGAAAAGTGGCAGGTGCACCACATAAGCCAAACGAAACTCTGCGAAAAGCGAACGTGCCAAATGGATAAGTGAAGGTAGTCTTTTATTGATCCTCTGGTGCAATGCAAATCTGATTATACCCCGAATAGCCATCCAGAAGACAATTATACTCATGACCGGCCAACCTGTCCAGCATCTGATCAATAAATGGAAGAGGGAAGTGATCCTTTCTCGTGGCCTTGTTCAACTTTCTGTAATCCATGTATACCCTCCATCCTGTGACTGTTCGAATGAGGATGAGCTCGTTCTTCTCATTTGCTACTACAGTAATACCTCATTTCTTAGGTACACATTGCACGGGGCTCACCCAAGAACTGTCAGAAATAGGATATATGATTCCTACATCCAGCCACTTCAGAATTTCTTTCTTCACCACTTCTTTCATAATAGGATTAAGTCGTCGCTGTTGCTCAACAGTTGGCTTACTACATTCTTCTAGCAGAATTTTATGCATGCAGTACGAAGGGCTGATCCCTTTGATATCTGTTATAGTCCATCCAATAGCCGATTTGAATTCTCTAAAAATCCTCAAGAGCTTGTCCTCCTCACTACCTGAAAGGTAAGATGCAATAATAACAGGTAAAGTAGATGCATCACCTAAAAAGGCATACCTCAAGTGTTCAGGCAATGCTTTAAGCTCCAAAGTAGGTGCTTCCTCAATAGATCGTTTGAGCTTTCCTTCAGCATTCTTAAGATCAGAAGTAGCAAGAGATTCAAATGGCATGTCTAGCTTTCGCCTTCAAGGAGAAGCATTTAGATATTGTAGTTGCTCATTGCCATCCTCATCATCACTATCAAACCCCCCCCCCCACTAAGGCTTTCTCTAAGCGTTAGACATTAGCATTGATCAAGTTCTGAAGTTACCGCAGAATCAATCAAATCCACCTTTAAGCACTCCTCGTCTTCTGTAGGGAATTTCATTGCTTTGAATACATTGAATGTCACATCCCGATCCTGGACCCTCATAGTAAGTTCACCTTTTCTGCACATCTATCAAGGTACATCCTGTAGCCAAGAAAGGTCTTCCCAAGATTATGGGGATCTTCTTATCTTCCTCAAAATCCAAAATGACAAAGTCTGCAGGGAAGAAGAGCTTATCCACCTTTACTAACACATCCTCCACTATGCCTCGTGGATATGTAATAGAACGATCAGCCAATTGTAGAGACATGTGGGTGGGCTTTGGATTAGGCAAATTCAACTTTTTGAAGATAGACAACGGCATCAGATTGATGCTTACTCCCAAATCGCACAGGAATTTATCAAATGACAACTTGCCAATGGTGCAAGGAATGGTGAAGCTACCTGGATCTTTAAGCTTTGGAGGTAATTTCTGTTGCAGCACAGCACTGCACTCTTCCGTTAGAGTAACGGTCTTAAGGTCATCCAGTTTCACCTTCCTTGAAAGAATACTCTTCATGAATTTCGCATAACTAGGCATTTGCTCCAGAGCCTCAGCGAAAGGTATGTTGATGTGAAGTTTCTTGAACACCTCCAGAAACTTACCGAACTGCTTATCCAGTTTTTGTTGTTGCAATCTCTTTGGGAAAGGTGGTGGAGGATAGAGTTGTTTCTCGCCTGTATTACCCTCAGGAAGAGTGTGTTTAACAGTAGTCTTCCTTGGTTCTGCCGCTTTCTCCTTTTGCTTCTCTTCTTCATCAACAACTTCAACTTCTCCGTCTTTTGCTTTTTCAGCATCAACAACTTTTCCAGACCTTAAGGTAATAGCCTTTACTTGCTCTTTAGCTTTCTTCCTGCCTGGCACTTCAGTATCACTGGGAAGTGTGCCAGGTTGACGATTGAGCACTACATTGGCTATTTGACCGATTTGATTTTCCAAGGTCTTGATAGAAACATCCTGACTTTTGCACAACAACTTGAGTTCCTCGAAATCAGCACTAGAAGGTGGAACAGCACCTCCTTGTTGAGGATATGATTTCCTTTGAGCATACTGCTGTGGTTGCTGAAATCCAGGTGGATTAAACTGTTTACTTACGCCTTGCTGATATGGTTGCTGAATAGCATTCTGAGTATTGCTCCAGCTGAAATTGGGATGATTTCTATTGTTAGGATGATAAGTAGCTGGCCCAGGCTGCTGCGGTCGCTGATAATTGTTCACATACTGAACAGATTCATTAACAAGAGAACACTGATCCGTAGCATGAGAACCTGCACAAAGCTCACAGACCATAGCTATCTGATTGACTTCATAGGTGGCTAAAGAATCGACCTTCATAGACAGCGCTTGGAGCTGCGCTGCAATAGCTGTAGCTGAATCAACTTCCAGAATACCTGCTACCTTCCCAGACATCATCCTTTGAGCTGGGTTTTGATGCTCATTTGCAGCCATAGTTTCAAAAAGATTATATGGTTCAGTATAGCTTTTGGCCCACAAAGCGCCTCTAGCTGCTGCATCGAGCATGGGCCGATATTGGGCCCCCAAACCATTATAGAAATCAGTGATCACCATCCAGTCAGGCATACCATGATGTGGACACTTTCTCAACATCTCCTTGTAGCGCTCCCAAGCTTCGCACATAGATTCTGTTTGTTGCTGCGCAAACTGAGTAAGAGCACTCCTCATAGCTGCAGTCTTCGCCATTGGATAGAACTTTACCAGAAACTTTTGCGCAAGATCTTGCCAAGTAGTGATGGACCCAGCTGGTTCAGAGTGTAACCAGTCCTTAGCTTTATCCCTCAGAGAGAATGGGAAAAGCCTCATTCACACTATTATATTTGAAAGTACTACAGATCTGGACAAAATTCCTAATATGCATGTTGGGGTCTTCAGTTGCAGCACCTCCGAAAGAAACAGAATTCTGCACCATCTGAATAGTGCCCGGCTTAATTTCAAAAGTGTTAGCCTGAATAGCCGGATGAAGGATGCTTGACTGAATGTCATCAATTTTAGGCCGAGAAAAGTCCATAAGAGCTGGATCTGCCGGAACTATACGATCACCCATGATTACTGATTCTTTCTGCTCACTCTCTTTATCCGAATCTTCAAAATCTATCTTCTCCAGAATATCAAGAACTGAGTCTGTTTCCTCCGCCGTATCTAAAGTCCTCTTGCGAGTACAAGAACGTGTTTGCATAAATGCTCGCTAAAGTACCTGAAACACAACCGGAAACGATAAGTAACACGTCTTAATCAATGAGTACTAATGACCACTGATGGTAAGTACACAAACTAAACAAATACGCCGAGTCCCAGGCAGCGGCGCCAAAAACTTGTTAGGACGGAAAACACGCGCTAATAATACACGTAAGTATACGCATTCGCAAGTAATATAGAATACTTTCTAGTTCGTTCCCACAGAGACTCGGACTAATTATGATCAATTAATACTTACTCACCAATGTATGATTAGTTCTCAATGTTAAGACAATAACACATAGAATTGATTAACTAATTATTAACTAGAATTAACTACGAGAATTAAACACTTAATTGAAACTTGAATTAACAATATTAAACACACATGAGATCATAACTTCATTACTACTTCCTTCAATAGTTATTGTTATTAGCCTTAGCATGTAACAATGATGAAATTAATCGAACAACACTAAACTGATAAAAGCCAACTTTCGTTGTACCAATACTATTCTACCAAACATCCACAATTAAGATAGAAGTTGAATAGTCATCAATTATGTTGAGACCCTATATGTCTACAGAATTTAACAACATAACGATTTAAGCATAAGTTATTCCTTATGATTACACAGGGCAAGTAAAACGGTTAGAGTTACCCACTAATCATGCATACACATACATGAACCTATGCTAGCATGACAAGTTCTAAATCTCAAGATCCATCGTCGCTTCACAAGAGATTAACACCCTATCTTATATGTTCGCGACACACATAACACGAATAAGCACAACCAATACTAGATATCATACAATCATCACACTCTAAGGTAATAAATAACTAACTAAAGAATTCCATAGCAAATCCGTTATGACCCCATGATCACGATTAGCCCATGATTGAACTCATCGTCACCATGGGCATATGAAAATATGATAATAACACACAAGAATAATTAATAAAACTACTTATACTAAACCAGAGTATGTCACAAGAGTAAATAGGTTCAAAGCAAAGAAAACTAGCATCCACTGTTACAACGAATAAAAGAATCATAAGATACTATGCTTCCTCTTCGTTGCGATGTGCTAAAACGGTCTTCTTCCTTATCTCCTTGCTCCTCGATTAATACCACGATTCAACACACGTGAAACGTCTCTGAAAACTACTTATATAGAAGCCCCACAAAACCCAGCCATCTAAGAAATCAGAAGTCCATCATAACAAGAACTCTAAAAATCATATTTTTAATTCGCGCCCCTGAGCGGCCGCCCAACAATCCTGAGCGGGCGCCCAGCTTCCTGAGCGGCCGCCCAGCCAGGCTGAGCGGGCGCCCAGCACCTTACTGGAAAATTAATTATTTTACACCCATTCTCTGCTGTATTCTGCTCCTATCTTCCCACTTGCAATGCCAAACACATACTAAGGCTTATTCTTGATGAAATCTCCCCACAAATGCAAGTAATACCCTGAAATGCACAAACACTAGAAAAACGCATCAAATACACAAAATACTTGATTTCAAGACTTCAATTCAAGGCATTATAAGACGTTCTAAGTGGTATAAAATGCCACTTATCAGTGATCAGTGAAAATTGTCACCTTAGTCCCAAGTAGATACGATCGAAATTTCTCAAAACCATAGACAAAAGCCAAAAGTTCTTTCTCTGTAGTAGTGTAATTCAGTTGAGCACCATTTAGGGTCTTGCTAGTGTAGTAGACCAAATGAAATATGTTGTTCTTCCTCTGCCCAAAAAGTGCTCCAACTGCATAGTCACTTGCATCACACATCATCTCAAAAGGTTCATTCCAATCAGGTGCAGTTATGACAGGTGTCGTGATTAAACTCTTCTTCAATATCTCAAAAGCTGCAAGGCACTCATCATCAAACTTGAAAGGATATCTTTCTCTAGCAAACTGCATAACTGCTTTGAAATCTTAGAGAAGTCTTTGATGAAACGCCTATAGAAACCCGCATGACCGAAAAAACTGTGAATTCCCTTAACAGAAATAGGAGGAAGATTTTCAATGACCCCCACCTTGGCTTTGTCCACCTCAAGACCCTTACTAGAAAGCATATGCCCAAGAATAATGCCTCGTCACATCATAAAGTGACATTTCTCCCAATTGAGAACCAGATTGGTCTCAACACACCTCTTGAGAATGTGTACAAGATTTTGCAAGCATTCATCAAAAGAATCGTCGAATACAGAGAAGTCGTCCATGAATACCTCCACATTCAGGCCAATCATATCATAAAATATGGCCATCATACATCTCTGAAATATGGTTGGCGCACCACACAGACCAAACGAAACTCGTCTGAAGGCGAAAGTACCAAATGGACAAGTGAAGGTAGTTTTCTCCTGATCTTCTGGAGTGATACATATCTGAGTATAACCCGAATAGCCATCAAGAAGACAGTAGTACTCATGACCAGACAATCTATCAAGCATCTGGTCAATGAAGGGCAAAAAAAATGATCCTTCCTAGTGGCCTTGTTCAGCTTCCTGTAGTCCATGCAAACTCTCCACCCTGTGACTGTCTTGTAGGAATAAGATCATTCTTCTCATTTGCTACCACAGTAATTCCACCTTTCTTTGGCACACATTGAACCGGGCTTACCCATGAACTGTCAGAAATAGGATAGATGATCCCTGCATCTAGCCACTTAAGAATTTCTTTCTTCACTACTTCCTTCATGATCGGATTAAGTCTTCTTTGTTGCACAACCGTAGGCTTGCTACCTTCCTGTAACACCCCCAGATCCGGCGTCGGGGATCCGGGTCGTCACAGTCTTTCTTTCCACAATATCACTTCACTTAATTAATAATAAATAACCTTATGCTGTGACCCCACACTAACACACACCACAACCCGTTATAGTCTCAGAGATGAAATTTAAATAAGTACAAGTCTTTGAATCCACAATTTAAAAGTTATTACAACCCAAAATGATTACTTGATAAATTTACAGTTAATTGCCATTATCTGCCACAAGTTATAATTATACATAATTGATTCTCAAAAGTAGATGGTCTGATCTACAATAGATCTACCTCTGCAGCTATAGCAGCTACAACATCAACGGGAAGACGCGGGACGCTTCCCACGCGCTTGCGCTGGGTCTGCTGGAGTCTGGCCATCTTTCCTAACTGTTGTTGTGTGATGAAGAAATAAAGCAAGGGTGAGCAGCAAGCCCACCAAAATAATATGTATAATGATTAACAATATATGAGCCTTCTCATAGTACTCATGAAAGTCTTGGTCAAAAGAAATGAACCAAGTTGATAACTTAATGCGATGAAGTCGCAAAATATTCAGTATATATATATATACATATATACTTTTCAAAATATTGTAAGTCCTCTTCCATGCATAATATACACAAAGTCCCAGCGTATAACTGTATATAAAAAATATCGTTGCAAGGTGATCTCATATATCTAACCTTGTCTCAACGTTTTTCTGAAAATCTTTGTCATTCATAAGACAATTATTAATTAGATATAAGTTTAAAAGATGAAGTTACAAGATACCCCAATATACTTATATCTTTCCCAAATACTACTTGAACTACCACCGTTCAAGTTATAATTAGTTTCAAAAGTTCATCCCACTGATGAGACCACAAGATAAGACTTGAATAGATTCAATCTTTGAAATATTATTAAAGGAAATGAAGTTAGGATATACTTCATTAAGTTCTGATATATATATATATATATCCACATATACATCTTCTTTATACATTTCCTGAAAACCTCTGTCATGTAAAGTATGAACAGAGTTGCAATATCCAATAAATTTGGAAGGAAACGAATTTTGGCATAAACCAGGTATCTTGCTGATCAGGCAAAGATACCCATAAGTAACCTTTTCTACTAGTAGATGGACGAATTCCCCACTGGTCATCACCCTGGTCTCAATAGGACCTTATGCTGGACTGCCACTCAGCCACTTATGCATTTGATGGACTCCCACTGAGCCACTTACACTATCATGGACGCCCACTAAGCCCATGTTGCTTATGCCGACTCAATAGATGGACTTACTTCCCGAACCTTGGGTAAGTAATCAATTCGTTTACCAAAACTGCAACCTCGTTGCGAATATAAAATACACCACAGAGCCGGATTCCCCAGGTTTTGAGCGAGTATTTAAATCCCCTTAAAAAGGAAGATCTTAAATATAAAAAAATGAGTTTTGGGATCCGCTCTGACTTTAAAAATCATTTTTGAAGACTCGAAAACACTTTATAGAGTGTTTGGAGTAAAGCTGATTTAATGAAGTAAATCAGTCCCCAGAATATTTAGAAAATGACTGAATGTTATTATTTAAATAATATTCCCATAAAGAATAATCTTTATAAAAATATTTGAAGTAGAAGTATTAAAACTTATACTTGAAACGAGTATTAAATAACCAAAGATATACTTATATGAAAGTATTATCTTTATTTGAATAATCAAAAATAAGTTTGATTATTAACACCTTATTCTTTAATAAAATAAAGAATATATCTCAGAAATTAATCGGAGTCATAGATCCTCAAATGAATATTCAAATAATATTCATTAAATAATATAAACTGAGTCATAAGCCCTCGAATGAATATTCAAATAATATTCAAATAAATAAATAAACTGAGTCATAAGCCCTCGAATGAATATTCAAATAATATTCAAATAATAAAATAAAGGTATCGAATAAACCTTATTCGATCCATAGTTTTAAAAACTATATCCATATATATATATATAAATATATATATATATATATATATAATATACTCGGGAACATCGACTCCCGGTTTAGAAATATGTTCACCTTTTATCCCCTATACTAAGGGTATACGCAACTACTTGCTTATTTCTAGCATAGGTATTATACAATTATAAGCATTGAAATCAACAGATAGATAACCAGATTACAAAACAGACATGCATATATACCATATCAGCATGCTCCAATATATCGCAAAATTTGCTAATAACAATCATGCACTATCACAAGATAATGCATATACATATATTTACATCACAACAACAGTATATCGGGTAGAAAACTTGCCTGAGCGACTGGGGGTTACGAATGGCTCGGGACGAGTCTGGTAACCTATAAACAACAAGTAAGTTGGAATTAAACCAAAATCACTTGTAAATCTATACTTTAACTAACTTAGACTCTAACGCTTGTTTTGCGCTCACTGATTCGCTTAAGTCACTCGGGTACCCTCGGCTCCACCATATTTAATAATTTAACCTTTACGAGTTTTAAAGCGATTCCTTCGCGAGTGTCTTACCAACTGCCTAACACACTTACCATAAATGTTTCATACATTAATTAACCCTTTTTGGTCTTTAACCTACGTTTCAAAGTAAGGCGAGGGGAAAAGTTTCATTCGCGAAACGCCGTTACTTGAAACGGTCGTTTCTCCTAAACCGTGCATCGGAATCGAACGAACTACATATCAAAACGAAGCTCGTAACATGAGCTATCTAAACATGGCAGTGGTAATAATCTAGCATGGGGTTCTCGGGTCCTAATGCTATGCACAAAAACAGTCCAAAGAAAATCGGACGTTACGACGGCTATGTTTACGCGATTTCCAATATTTTAAACCATTCAAACCCATTCCAAATCAACCTCAAATCCAACATACAACCAACATCCATCCTCATCAAATCATAACAACCCCAACCAATTCAATTTAATCATTCATACTTATGCCTAAGCTTAACTTTAATCATACTTAAGTTCTTTTCATCAAAACCTCAACATTTACCATTCCATTTCACTACCATTTCAAATCCCAAACTCTAATCACAACAACAAGCTACAATATCATCCTACTAATAAAAATCATCTTATAATATATAGGAATCTAGGGTTTGGAGATGGTATACCTTCCTTGAAGTGGTGGGAGGAGCTAGGAAGCCTTAAGAAGCTTTGAGAAGTCTTAGGAAAGCTTGGATCTTCAAGAAAAACAAGAAAAACTTCAAGTTAAAAACTTGAAAACACTATTCATAGTCTTCTTCTTTGATTAAATGAAGAAGATGGAGAAGGAATTGATGGCTTAAACTCATGATATAGCCCTAACTAAGCATGAAGATGATTAGGGAATTAACTCACCAATTTAGGAAGCTTGGATCTGTGATTTTGAATTTCTCCTCCATTTGCAATAGTAAAAGCCGAGAGCAAGCTTGCTTGGATGAGAGAATGGTTTTTGTGTTTTGATGAAAATGATTTGCTTGGCTTGGTTGGCTTGTTTTTGTGTTTGATTTAGTAAATTACCTAGTTGCCCTTGATTTTGTGTGGTTAAAAAGTCACCACATCTCCTTCCTTTCTTGTCATGCCTATGTCATCCTCATGATGTCATCCTCCCCTCCTTGTCCTCTTTCTATTGGTTGGATGACATCATTTCCACTAATCCCTTTGATTAACTTCCTAATCGTTTGCCTAATGACCGCTGATCTGTTATACGGTTCGCTTATCTTTCGTCCTCGTTTATCGTTTGAGGGATCATACCCGGGATCTTATTACTTAGGTTCCCTTAACCTTTCTCAATATATTGTATTCCTTCTATGATCCTCTCTTATAATCCTTTAATTTAAATCCTTTTTATCCTGTTATCTTATACTCAATTCTCTCCGTATCTTGTGGATTTCCGGGAAAAATCAAAGTGTTCGAAATTGGATTCTGACGATCTTTACATACACTTATATACCACATAGAGTACTAATAATATCCTATAAGATCAATAACAGAACCCCTACATAGCGTGGCATGAAAAGTTTTCTCGTTCAGCAAAAACACTATTCATAAGGGTTTCAAAATTTCTCAAAAATTGGGGTTATTACAGTCTCCCCTCCTTAAAAGGATTCCGTCCCGGAATCAGATAGAAAACAAATGGGGATACTTTCCTAGCATTACACTTTCTAACTCTCGAGTCAATTTTCCCACATTGTGGTTCTACCACCAAACTCTGCCTAGTTTGATAATCCTTCTCCTAAGCACTTGTTCCTTTTCACTCTATAACCCTTCCTGGTTGCTCCATATAGGTTACGTCTGGTTGCATATCTATGCGCTCCTATGCCCCTATTTATCTGGCATCCGAATTACCCTTTCTTAACATTGATACGTGAAACGCGTTATGACTCGCTACATGTTCTGGGGTAAGGCTAGCTCATATGCTAACTTCCCAATACTCCTTAATATATCCAAGGGTCCAACAAATTGTAGACTTTGCTTTCCTTTCTTTCCGAACCTCATCAATCCTTTCCAAGGGATACCTATAACATTACTAGGTCCCCTATTTCATACTCTTTATCCTTTTGTGTCAAATCAACATACTTATCATGTCCATCTTGGGCTACTACCAGCCGTCCTCTGATTAGATCTATCATATCCTTGGTCCTTTGGACTACTGCGTGTCCGAGCATCTTGCGCTCTACAACTTCATCCTAACATAAGGGAGATCGACATTATCTTCCCTCAAGGATCTCATAAGGCGACATCTCGATAATGACATATGATCTATTGTCGTAAGATAACTCAATCCGAATTAAGTGATCATTCCAAATTCTTTCAAGTCTATTACACAGACTCTCATCATAGCTTCTAATCATTAGAACTCTTGCTTCTCAATACCCATTCTTTTCCAGTTCGTAATCGCTACTACCTTCCGTTCCTAATATTATACGGGTTATACTTTTGCTCGCTAGCGTTCTATAACCTTTTAATAACCACGTCAACCTTAGTATCACGAATGTGTTCCCATTCCGCATACTACCACCACTTTATTACTCCTTTTTCAGTTGTTTCTATTTTCCAAAATTTGATCAATCTAATAGAAGTAAAGGAATTTGTTGAGAGATCACTAGGATCATGAACACTTGTTATATCGCTTAGTTAGTACAGAAGGTGGCCAGCCTTTAGTACTTGACAAGCAATTAAATAATAGCTGGTATCCTACTAGGCTTCTATCACATAGATAGATAGTCATTCGGCAATACCTCCCCTTTCTGGAAGGGTTGTTCTTCTCAGCTTACATGAAATGAAAAGAAGAGAAAAGAACGAATTGAAGAGAATTGTATATATGAAAAAATATACTGCCACAAAATATCTGGCTTGGAACCTACCTCTGAACTATAGAGGTTTGTCATAGGAGAACAAATCATATTCGTATATAAATCAACATCAAGTATTATAGCATTGCATTTCACGTGCCTAAATATTTCTATTCCGTCCATCATTCTATGGACCCACACTCTTCCTCGAGCTTATACATAATCACCTTTGAAACTCCCTCGACATCGAAAATCGAATCTGGGATATCATTCTATACATCATCGTTACTAGAATTCTATGCTTGCACCGCAACCTTCCTCGTATAATAATACGACTCTCTATTGATAAGAAAGAATAACTATTCACTAGGTAGATACTCTACTTAATTAGTCTATCAATGATAACTTATACACTACCACGACCCGATTAGTGGTACTCAATCTCAACACCCATTCCAATACAACTCTCACGGTTGTGATCAGCTCATTACTCACAGAATCATTGCTGCCTTACTATGGTCCACCACTGACCTACTGTAGTCATTCATTTTCCATGAAGTCTTAATAGCTAACCATACGGAGTCCATACATCTCGTATCTAATCCTTCTAAGGAGGTAACATAATCACCATTCCTGATTCATGAAGAACACTCCTGATCCTGACATACATACATGACATGAAGCAGATAAAAGTGCAGAAGAGTTTCAATCAAAGCAACGATAGCAGGTTAATACCATTCTTAATCATATGCCTTAAATAGAAGATTTAACTCAAAGGTTCGTCTAGTCCTTTTTGAAACATGGTCCTGGCTTATCTCAAGATAGGACCTTCTAAGATAGATAGCCCGTTCATGGCGATTACACGAATTAAACCTTTACCGACTACTATTACGGTTGGGTATTGCACAGTCATCAGAAGGAATGTCAATCTTTCAAACCATAATACAACCTTCACAGTTTTAACCATCATCACTGTATTCCTCTGGCACAAGCGCCTATAATTATCCTCTTACCTTTAAAGTGTCGGCCACCTCTTTGGCCTTTCCTGATATTAAAATTTCCTTATAGTCAATGTCATTTTAACCACCTCCAAATAAATTTTCTACCTTATTTCAATCACTGCTTTTGTGAAGATGTATTCTTTAAAATCTGATGAGTAAAAAAAAAATATCACCATCTTTTTCCATAAGTTATTGCCTCAGTCTTTAGAGGTTAATCACTGTCACGACTGACTTTCAATCATACTTAGAACATCTTTTATCTTAAGTCCTAATTGCCCTGAACAATTTTGACCATTACTGGTTCGATCCATACTTTCTCGTGGTTTAACACGTGCCCACCTGGTATTATTATAATTACGCCATATTTCCTTTATCAACATTTCTATTCTCGAAAACTTTGAATATTACCTTTCCCCTTGTAAAACCTCTAAGGTTATCCTTGAATCGTTCCTCCTGTATTCCCTAGATACAGGGCATATCAAAATACAATTTACTAATACTAGAACCATTGTCTATATACTTCTGAAAAATTTCTCCACTGATTCTTAAAGATTGTTGTTACCTTAACCCTTTCCCAATCATACTGTCAAAACTCATACTGTCCCTATTAAGGGTGAAATGCCAACCTTTATGCATTCCCCTAGGATTCGTTTTAAGTTACCGATGTTCTATCCTTAATTCCACCTTTAAAAAGGTACAAGCATCCTTATTCAAATTGAGGTCAATCCATATGGCCTCCAAAAGATAACAATGGTCATCCGCTTGTCTTGCCTAATTTGGTAACGATAACAAGGATGTTCTGGAAGATATTGGTCGTGTTCAACGTGAACTTCTTCTTAATAATTCCTTATTTACTTTTGTTGTTTCTCAACAGTCACCTCAATGTTGGGATATCTCTCATACCTGGCGTCTCCCTTTCTGGGTATCAAGCCACCGGTCTTACACTTCACATTCTTGAAGGTCACTTCCTTCATCCAGTTTTCCTAGTTTCTTACTTCCTTGTCTCCTCAGTCTATCCGCGTCTCATTGTTTATCCTTCGAACTATCTCAATGTTTCCTCGAATCCTCCCAACTTAAAGGGGATAATGTTGGGTTCCGAAGGCATAAAACGCAGCGGATAAACGTAAATAAAACAAAAATTCGAAACCCAAAAACAGGATCCATGTATAATTATGGGCAGATTATGGAGATAACGAATCATACCTTTCAAGAGATTAACTTTTACGAACTCAACGGAGATCCTAGCTATCACGCTTTGTGTCTACCTCTCGGAGAAACACCTCTATGGTATCCACACGAGCACCTTCAAGAACGTCTCACGAACTTGACTACGGAATGGATGTACTAGCCTCCTTCTTGACGATCTGAATTGCCTCTGCCTCTCTTTGCTGCTAGGGTTTTCTTAAAAAACGTTCAAGCCTCTTTAACCTCTCATTATCTATTTATAATGACTGATTAAAAAGGCCCATAATAGCAAAGCCCAACCCTAGTAGGTATTGGATTAAATAATAAAAACGAATTTCTATTATTTAATTAATAACTAAGTCATACTTAATTATTATGGGCAAAAACATTCCTTTTAATTCGAATTTATATTATCTCAATTAAGTCTTACTTAATTATAATAAAATTCAAATAATCATCAATTAATTTAAATCCATAATTTAAATTAACTATTCCATTAAGTGCTCTATTTGTGCGACCCTATAGGCTATTATTTAATTGGCAATAATTTTATTCTCTAATAAAATTATAAACAATGAGCGGTATCTAGTAATACATCATTGTTACCCAATTAAACAATAATTAAATCGTGATTAGATAAAACCTTTCGTGATTAATGTTTTTTTCGTGTAATATAATCCCTTTAACCATACATATTATAGATTAAACTCGAGGCATGTATTTAGTCATCCTCTTCAACATTTAATCTGGGTTTACTTGATGCATGAGTAGATTATTGAAACAAATCATTATTTGAGCATGGCCATGCTTTTATAATCTCACTCAATCAAGAGGCCAATAATATCTCTCCTAATTATAGGAGGGTTAAATCCTTTATCTATCATTCATATTTCTCATACGACTCATGATATACCCGATGTCCACTTTTATCATCACCCGATCAAAAGTAACTTTTAATGTAGTCAAAGTATATTAATCCTCGTATAGAAATATAATGATTTCAAGTCAAAGGATCGTTACACCATTATCACTGTGAGTCTTTCTTATGACTTTATTAAACATGAAGAATCTCACTGTGGGTCTGTCCAGTACCATGTACTCTCACATGTACCTATGTATTGACTTCAGTATCCCCATACTTATAACCAATGAGATGTGGTTATCTTGTCAAACAACATACTAGTCTATCTATGTATTATTATTGTCCTATATAATAATACTCGACTAGGGACCTTTAAGAATATGATATATTATATAATCTCAAGTTCAAGTCATGTACTTAAACTATACAATTTGTATCATGATTCTAAGGACATTTATTATGTTAACAAAATATCGCAGTAATTAAGGTCATAATAAATAAATTTATTGAATGATCAACTGACATAAAGATAAAAGAATAATGTATTGCCTCTAGGGCACCTACACTAACAGATAAAATATATGCATCTCTTATGCCTTCAACCGTCAACTTTAACTCATGGTGAATCATCATCATCCTGACGATTACATACTTTTCTATTTCTATTTCTACGAGTCTTTAGGGTTTCCTCATACCCAACTCCCTTATCATTCCTCAAACTCTATTGCCGTTATATTCCTTTCCACTTCAATTTCTTTTTTTTTATTTTCCTTTCTCTTATCATTATTTCATGAACCAACACAACATAAGCATTGATTTCAAACATCCCGTCATTCTGAATTCGTGTCTTCAGAACGAATCTTGAGAACTTTTACATCTTAGATTCATAATTCATCATACTCGTTTGCCTTTGTTCTGGCTCTAAAGCTTTTACACTATCTCCTTATCTGTGGGAATTACTTTCCCGAAAACAATTGACTGAACTTAAATCAGTTTATTATAATCTCTTGCTCCGTGCCTTCCTTGGTCTTTCACCAGCGGGTGGTCTCTCTCTTAGGAGGGTAAGTGACAAAAATAGTCTTTTGTGGTTCGTCAATCATTCAGAATCTCAAATGATTCCTCTATTTCCTTTAGCCAGGCTCTTGCCTCGACTAGGTCAACCTGTTCCTTGGAACTCTGAGAGCTTAGAGACTTAAAGGTCCTGAAAGAATTTCATATCGCATTGTTTCCTCAAGGTGGTGGTTGGGGATAATAGTCTAAGTTCTTTTTAGACAGGTCCATGAATTGCCGTATAGGAGTACCGTCTCGGGTCTCCTTTCCTTACTCGACTTTCTGTTTCCTTAGTATGAAATGTTTCATCCTACTCCCCATAATTGGGGTCATCTTTTAATTTAAAATCCTCATTTTCCACTCCATTATATCATGGGTTCCTTCTATCTTGATGGCGACCTCCCTGACTATCACGTTCAGGGTTTGCTCTAAATCTTATTCCTCAAACTATGGCTCTCATCTAAGTTCTCATCCTTACGCTCTTGAACTTTCGGAACCCAAATTCTATAGGAATACCTCATTATTCCCTTATCATCTTTCTCGATATTAATCTCATATTTATTTGTTGGCTCTCTGCCTTCATTCATCACCTTTTTCTGGCATAATATGCTCTTTTCCAATAATTCGGACTGTATTGCAATCTCAAACGGCTTTTCGGTACCGGCTCCGGTTACCTTCACTTCTATTTCCATTTTCTCAAAATCTCTTATAAACTCTCCAAAAGACATTATCATCTTGAGTCTCTCCTTTTTACTAAGGGCATCAGCCACCATAATGGCTTTCCCCGAATGATAAAGAATCTCCCAATCATAATTCTTGATTAGCTCTAACTGCCTCCTCTGGCGTATGTTGAGCTCTTTCTACGTAAGAATGTACTAGAGCACTTATGGCTTAGGTAATTCTCGCACTTCTCTCCATACAAGTAGTGCCTCCAATCTTTAGGGTAAAACTATTGCCACGAGCTAAGCTCATGGGCGGGGATATCGAATTTCATATTACCTTAATTGTCTTGACGCAGACGCGATTATCTTGCTGTGCTAAGAAGCACCCTAATTCCTTATGCGAAGCGTCACTTACAAATCACAAAATCTCCTTTTTCCATCTGGCAACGCCAGCATAGGGGCCATCACCAACCTCTGCTTCAGTTCTTGAAAGCTGTTCTCGCATTTCTCTGTCCATTCGAACTTCTCAGTCTTACGAGTAAGCCGCGTTAAAGGTGCTACTATCTTTACAACTTGAACGAACCTCCGGTAGTGACCGGCCAATCCTACCTCTGGTAGTCGACCAAACAATGGTCATCAATTCATCAGTGGTCCTTTATCCAATCCCGTCAGGATCCTCCATGGGATCCTCCTCAACAACTATCCCTTCTAGGACAACATCCTCAACCGCTACTTCCTCAATATCAACATCATCCGGTCCTGCATTAGGACACTCTATCGGATCCACAATCCGATCTCCAATTAGTAATAAAATATCATCGCGATGTTGCTCCTCAACCTCAGGGTTCGGAGTTCCGCTACCATATACGATAACGAACTACGCTCCTATCACGATATTTATAAGGGTTCCCATAAGGGTTTTAACTGTCAGTGCTACGTTAGGTAGCCCGACTATGAACTTGGCAAGAGTTCTTATTATCTTAGTTAACTTATTATCTTAACGTCCCATCATCTCTGAGGTTTATAACGCTTGGCTCTGATACCATTTCTGTAACACCCCCAGATCCGGGGTCGGGGATCCGGGTCGTCACGGTCTTTCTTTCCACAATATCACTTCACTTAATTAATAATAAATAACCTTATGCTGTGACCCCACACTAACACACACCACAACCCGTTATAGTCTCAGAGATGAAATTTAAATAAGTACAAGTCTTTGAATCCACAATTTAAAAGTTATTACAACCCAAAATGATTACTTGATAAATTTACAGTTAATTGCCATTATCTGCCACAAGTTATAATTATACATAATTGATTCTCAAAAGTAGATGGTATGATCTACAATAGATCTACCTCTGCAGCTATAGCAGCTACAACATCAACGGGAAGACGCGGGACGCTTCCCACGCGCTTGCGCTGGGTCTGCTGGAGTCTGACCATCTTTCCTAACTGTTGTTGTGTGATGAAGAAATAAAGCAAGGGTGAGCAGCAAGCCCACCAAAATAATATGTATAATGATTAACAATATATGAGCCTTCTCATAGTACTCATGAAAGTCTTGGTCAAAAGAAATGAACCAAGTTGATAACTTAATGCGATGAAGTCGCAAAATATTCAGTATATATATATATACATATATACTTTTCAAAATATTGTAAGTCCTCTTCCATGCATAATATACACAAAGTCCCAGCGTATAACTGTATATAAAAAATATCGTTGCAAGGTGATCTCATATATCTAACCTTGACTCAACGTTTTTCTGAAAATCTTTGTCATTCATAAGACAATTATTAATTAGATATAAGTTTAAAAGATGAAGTTACAAGATACCACAATATACTTATATCTTTCCCAAATACTACTTGAACTACCACCGTTCAAGTTATAATTAGTTTCAAAAGTTCATCCCACTGATGAGACCACAAGATAAGACTTGAATAGATTCAATCTTTGAAATATTATTAAAGGAAATGAAGTTAGGATATACTTCATTAAGTTCTGATATATATATATATCCACATATACATCTTCTTTATACATTTCCTGAAAACCTCTGTCATGTAAAGTATGAACAGAGTTGCAATATCCAATAAATTTGGAAGGAAAAGAATTTTGGCATAAACCAGGTATCTTGCTGATCAGGCAAAGATACCCATAAGTAACCTTTTCTACTAGTAGATGGACGAATTCCCCACTGGTCATCACCCTGGTCTCAATAGGACCTTATGCTGGACTGCCACTCAGCCACTTATGCATTTGATGGACTCCCACTGAGCCACTTACACTATCATGGACGCCCACTGAGCCCATGTTGCTTATGCCGACTCAATAGATGGACTTACTTCCCGAACCTTGGGTAAGTAATCAATTCGTTTACCAAAACTGCAACCTCGTTGCGAATATAAAATACACCACAGAGCCGGATTCCCCAGGTTTTGAGCGAGTATTTAAATCCCCTTAAAAAGGAAGATCTTAAATATAAAAAAATGAGTTTTGGGATCCGCTCTGACTTTAAAAATCATTTTTGAAGACTCGAAAACACTTTATAGAGTGTTTGGAGTAAAGCTGATTTAATGAAGTAAATCAGTCCCCAGAATATTTAGAAAATGACTGAATATTATTATTTAAATAATATTCCCATAAAGAATAATCTTTATAAAAATATTTGAAGTAGAAGTATTAAAACTTATACTTGAAACGAGTATTAAATAACCAAAGATATACTTATATGAAAGTATTATCTTTATTCGAATAATCAAAAATAAGTTTGATTATTAACACCTTATTCTTTAATAAAATAAAGAATATATCTCAGCAATTAATCGGAGTCATAGATCCTCAAATGAATATTCAAATAATATTCATTAAATAATATAAACTGAGTCATAAGCCCTCGAATGAATATTCAAATAATATTCAAATAAATAAATAAACTGAGTCATAAGCCCTCGAATGAATATTCAAATAATATTCAAATAATAAAATAAAGGTATCGAATAAACCTTATCGATCCATAGTTTTAAAAACTATATCCATATATATATATATAAATATATATATATATAATATACTCGGGAACATCGACTCCCGGTTTAGAAATATGTTCACCTTTTATCCCCTATACTAAGGGTATACGCAACTACTTGCTTATTTCTAGCATAGGTATTATACAATTATAAGCATTGAAATCAACAGATAGATAACCAGATTACAAAACAGACATGCATATATACCATATCAGCATGCTCCAATATATCGCAAAATTTGATAATAACAATCATGCACTATCACAAGATAATGCATATACATATATTTACATCACAACAACAGTATATCGGGTAGAAAACTTGCCTGAGCGACTGGGGGTTACGAATGGCTCGGGACGAGTCTGGTAACCTATAAACAACAAGTAAGTTGGAATTAAACCAAAATCACTTGTAAATCTATACTTTAACTAACTTAGACTCTAACGCTTGTTTTGCGCTCACTGATTCGCTTAAGTCACTCGGGTACCCTCGGCTCCACCATTTTTAATAATTTAACCTTTACGAGTTTTAAAGCGATTCCTTCGCGAGTGTCTTACCAACTGCCTAACACACTTACCATAAATGTTTCATACATTAATTAACCCTTTTTGGTCTTTAACCTACGTTCCAAAGTAAGGCGAGGGGAAAAGTTTCGTTCGCGAAATGCCGTTACTTGAAACGGTCGTTTCTCCTAAACCGTGCATCGGAATCGAACGAACTACATATCAAAACGAAGCTCGTAACATGAGCTATCTAAACATGGCAGTGGTCATAATCTAGCAGGGGGTTCTCGGGTCCTAATGCTATGCACAAAAACAGTCCAAAGAAAATCGGACGTTACGACGGCTATGTTTACGCGATTTCCAATATTTTAAACCATTCAAACCCATTCCAAATCAACCTCAAATCCAACATACAACCAAAATCCATCCTCATCACATCATAACAACCCCAACCAATTCAATTTAATCATTCATACTTATGCCTAAGCTTAACTTTAATCATACTTAAGTTCTTTTCATCAAAACCTCAACATTTACCATTCCATTTCACTACCATTTCAAATCCCAAACTCTAATCACAACAACAAGCTACAATATCATCCTACTAATCAAAATCATCTTATAATATATAGGAATCTAGGGTTTGGAGATGGTATACCTTCCTTGAAGTGGTGGGAGGAGCTAGGAAGCCTTAAGAAGCTTTGAGAAGTCTTAGGAAAGCTTGGATCTTCAAGAAAAACAAGAAAAACTTCAAGTTAAAAACTTGAAAACACTATTCATAGTCTTCTTCTTTGATTAAATGAAGAAGATGGAGAAGGAATTGATGGCTTAAACTCATGATATAGCCCTAACTAAGCATGAAGATGATTAGGGAATTAACTCACCAATTTAGGAAGCTTGGATCTTTGATTTTGAATTTCTCCTCCATTTGCAATAGTAAAAGCCGAGAGCAAGCTTGCTTGGATGAGAGAATGGTTTTTGTGTTTTGATGAAAATGATTTGATTGGCTTGGTTGGCTTGTTTTTGTGTTTGATTTAGTAAATTACCTAGTTGCCCTTGATTTTGTGTGGTTAAAAAGTCACCACATCTCCTTCCTTTCTTGTCATGCCTATGTCATCCTCATGATGTCATCCTCCCCTCCTTGTCCTCTTTCTATTGGTTGGATGACATCATTTCCACTAATCCCTTTGATTAACTTCCCAATCGTTTGCCTAATGACCGCTGATCTGTTATACGGTTCGCTTATCTTTCGTCCTCGTTTATCGTTTGAGGGATCATACCCGGGATCTTATTACTTAGGTTCCCTTAACCTTTCTCAATATATTGTATTCCTTCTATGATCCTCTCTTATAATCCTTTAATTTAAATCTTTTTTATCCTGTTACCTTATACTCAATTCTCTCCGTATCTTGTGGATTTCCGGGAAAAATCAAAGTGTTCGGAATTGGATTCTGACGATCTTTACATACACTTATATACCACATAGAGTACTAATAATATCCCATAAGATCAATAACAGAACCCCTACATAGCGTGGCATGAAAAGTTTTCTCGTTCAGCAAAAACACTATTCATAAGGGTTTCAAAATTTCTCAAAAATTGGGGTTATTACATTCCTCTAGCAGAATTTTATGCATGCAATAAGAATGGTTGATTCCCTTGATATCTGATATAGTCCAACCAATTGCCGATTTGAACTCTCTTAGAAGTCTCACGAGATTTTCCTCGTCACTACCTAAAAGGTCAGATGCAATAATAACAGGCAAAGTAGATGCATCACCAAAAAACGCATACCTCAAATGCTTAGGTAGAGGCTTAAGCTCAAGAGTGGGAGCTTCCTCAATAGATGGCTTGAGGCGTTTAGGAGCTTTGTTCAATTCCTCCACTCCAAGAGATTTAAAAATATATTAATCTTCCTCTTTGTAATAACCCCAATTTTTGGAAAATTTTTGAAACCCTTATGAATAGTGTTTTTGCTGAATGAGAAAACTTTTCATGCCACACTATGTAGGGGTTCTGATATGGATATTCTGAGATTTTATTAGTACTTTATATGGGATATAAGTGTATGTAAAGATCGTCAGAATCCAAATCCGAACACTTTGATTTTTCCCGGAAATCCACTAGATACGGAGAGAATTGAGTATAAGGTAACAGGATAAAAAGGATTTAAATTAAAGGATTATAGGAGAGGATCATAAAAGGAATATAATATATTGAGAAAGGTTAAGGGAACCTAAGTAATAAGATCCCGGGTATGATCCCTCAAACGATAAACGAAAACGAAAGTTAAGCGAACCGTATAACAGATCAGCGGTCATTAGGCAAACAATTAGGAAGTTAAGCAAAGGGATTAGAGGAAGTGATGTCACCCAACCAATGAGAAGAGGACAAGGAAGGGAGGATGACATAGCAATGTGATGTAAGCATGACATAGGGAAGGAGGAGGTGTGGTTGGTTTATAACCACACAAATATAAGGTTATTAAGGTAATTAACCAAAAACAAAACAAAAAAACAACCAAGCTAAGCCAAACAAATCAAAAAACACAAAATCATTTCATTCTCATCATCTTGCTCTCGGCTTTTCATCTTTTTCAAGGGCAAGAATTTCAAAAATCAAGTTCCAAGCATTGTTAAATCACAAGGTAATTATCTAAGCTTCCTTGTACATAGATATGGATATGCTATAAGTTTAAGCTCCTAATTCCTTCACAATCTCTTCCAATAAATCAAGGAAGAAGATGGTGAATAGTAACCTTCAAGAAATAACTTTAGTTTTCTTGAATTTTTATGAAAGATTAAGGTTATACAAGCAAGGATCAAGGTTCTTTTAGGCATTCAAAGCTCTTGGGTTGTGTTAGGAAGCTTCAAGGAGGTATAAACAACTTTCACCTTTAACTTATAGTTTGAACTTTGAGTTTTGATGAGTTTATGGATGGATTAATGTATATATAGAAATATCCATGTATGTATAGCAAGATCCATGTATGTTAGATAGTTTGGTTGGATTTGTGGTGATTTTGGATATGAATCTTGGTTAATGGTTAATGAATCTTAAGTTATGGTTAGTAGATCATGTTTGCGGTTGAATAAGTTGGAAAACCTTGAGATTATGGACTGACTTTGCCTTGATATAAGTTGTGTTTGATGTATTGATGATGGTTGGGTGGTTTGTAGTGAATTGGTAAAGAATTGGAGTGGTATAAATATTGGTAATCGCGTAAACATAGCCGTCGTAACGTCCGATTTTCTTTAGACTGTTTTGTGCATAACATTAGGACCCGAGGACCCCCTGCTAGATTATGACCACTGCCATGTTTAGATAGCTCATGTTACGAGCTTCGTTTTGATATGTAGTACGTTCGATTCCGATGCACGGTTTAGGAGAAACGACCGTTTCAAGTAACGGCGTTTCGCGAACGAAACTTTTTCCCTCGCCTTACTTTGAAACATAGGTTAAAGACCAAAAAGGGTTAATTAATGTATGAAACATTTATGGTAAGTGTGTTAGGCAGTTGGTAAGACACTCGCGAAGGAATCGCTTTAAAACTCGTAAAGGTTAAATTATTAAAAATGGTGGAGCCGAGGGTACCCGAGTGACTTAAGCGAATCAGTGAGCGCAAAATGAGCGTTAGAGTCTAAGTTAGTTAAAGTATAGATTTACAAGTGACTTTGGTTTAATTCCAACTTACTTGTTGCTTATAGGTTACCAGACTCGTCCCGAGCCATTCGTAACCCCCAGTCGCTCAGGCAAGTTTTCTACCCGTTATACTGTTGTTGTGATGTAAATATATGTATATGCATTATCTTGTGATATTGCATGATTGTTATTAGCAAATTTTGCGATATATTGGAGCATGCTAATATGGTATATATGCATGTCTGTTTCGTAATCTGGTTATCTATCTGTTGATTTCAATGCTTATAGTTGCATAATACCTATGCTAGAAATAAGCAAGTAGTTGCGTATACCCTTAGTATAGGGGATAAAAGGTGAACATATTTCTAAACCGGGAGTCGATGTTCCCGAGTATATTATATATATATATATATATATATATATTTATTTATATATATATATATGGATATAGTTTTTAAAACTATTAATCGAATAAGGTTTATTCGATAACTTTAACTTTATTTTATTATTGAATATTATTTTGAATATTCATTCGAGGACTTATGACTCCTTTTACTTTATTAATGAATATTATTTTGAATATTATTCGAAGGCGTATGACTCCTTTTATTTATTTATCTGAATATTATTTGAATATTCATTCGAAGGCTTATGACTCAGTTTATATTATTTAATGAATATTATTTGAATATTCATTTGAGGATCTATGACTCCGATTATTTGCTGAAATATATTCTTTATTTTATTAAAGAATAAGGTGTTAATAATCAAACATATTTTCGATTATTCAAATAAAGATAATACTTTCATATAAGTATATCTTTGGTTATTTAATACTCGTTTCAAGTATAAGTTTTAAAACTTCTACTTCAATTATTTTTATAAAAGATTATTCTTTATGGGAATATTATTTAAATAATAATATTCAGTCATTTTCTAAATATTCTGGGGACTGATTTACTTCATTAAATCAGCTTTACTCCAAACACTCTTTAAAGTGTTTTCGAGTCTTCAAAATGATTTTTAAAAGTTAGAGCGGATCCCAAAACTCATTTTTATATTTAAGATCTTCCTTTTAAAGGGGATTTAAATACTCGTTCAAAACCTGGGGAATCCGGCTCTGTGGTGTATTTTATATTCGCAACAAGGTTGCAGTTTTGGTAAATGAATTGATTACTTACCCAACGTTCGGGAAGTAAGTCCATCTATTGAGTCGGCATAAGCAACATGGGCTCAGTGGGCGTCCATGATAGTGTAAGTGGCTCAGTGGGAGTCCATCAAATGCATAAGTGGCTGAGTGGCAGTCCAGCATAGGTCCTAATGCGGCCAGGGTGATGACCAGTGGGGAATTCGTCCATCTACTAGTAGAAAAGGTTACTTATGGGTATCCTTGCCTGATCAGCAAGATATCTGGTTTATGCCAAAATTCTTTTCCTTTCCAAAATTCATTGGATGTTTCAAACTCTGTTCATACTTTACATAACAGAGGTTCCAGGAAATGTTTAAGAGATATATATATATATATATGTGGATATATATATATCGGGACTAAATAAAGTATCTCGTAACTTTATTTCATTCAATAATATTTCAAAGATTGAATCTATTCAAATCTTGTCTTGTAGTCTCATCTATGTGATGAACTTTTGAAACTGATTATAACTTGAACGGTGGTAGTTCAAGTAGTATTGGGAAAGATATAAGTATATTGGGGTATTTGGTAACCTCATCTTTTAAACTTATATCTAATTAATAATTATCTTAGGAATGACAAAGATTTTCAGAAAAACGTTGAAACAAGGTTAGATATATGAGATCACCTTGCAACGATATTTTTTTTTATACAGTTATACACTGGGACTTTGTGTATATTATGCATGGAAGAGGACTTCCAATATTTTGAAAAGTATATATGTATATATACTGAATATTTTGCGACTTCATCGCATTAAGATATCAAACTTGGTTCATTTCTTTTGACCAAGACTTTCATGAGTATTATGAGTAGGCTCATATATTGTAAATCATTATACATATTATTTTGGTGGGCTTGCTGCTCACCCTTGCTTTATTTCTTCATCACACAACAACAGTTAGGAAAGATGGCCAGACTCCAGCAGACCCAGCGCAAGCGCGTGGGAAGCGTCCCGCGTCTTCCCGTTGATGTTGTAGCTGCTATAGCTGCAGAGGTAGATCTATTGTAGATCAGACCATCTACTTTTGAGAATCAATTATGTATAATTATAACTTGTGGCAGATAATGGCAATTAACTGTAAATTTATCAAGTAATCATTTTGGGTTGTAATAACTTTTAAATTGTGGATTCAAAGACTTGTACTTATTTAAATTTCATCTCTGAGACTATAACGGGTTGTGGTGTGTGTTAGTGTGGGGTCACAGCATAAGGTTATTATTATTAATTAAGTGAAGTGATATTGTGGAAAGAAAGACCGTGATGACCCGGATCCTCGACCCCGGATCTGGGGGTGTTACAGAAATGGTATCAGAGCTAAGCGTTATAAACCTCAGAGATGATGGGACGTTAAGATAATAAGTTAACTAAGATAATAAGAACTCTTGCCAAGTTCATAGTCGGGCTACCTAACGTAGTACTGACAGTTAAAACCCTTATGGGAACCCTTATAAATATCGTGATAGGAGCGTAGTTCGTTATCGTATATGGTAGCGGGACTCCGAACCCTGAGGTTGAGGAGCAACAGTGCGATGATATTTTATTACTAATTGGAGATCGGATTGTGGATCCGATAGAGTGTCCTAACGCAGGACCGGATGATGTTGATATTGAGGATGTAACGGTTGAGGATGTTATCCTAGAAGGGATTGTTGCTGAGGAGGATTCCGTGAAGGATCCTGACAAGAATGAATAAAGGACCACTGAGGAATTGATGACCATGGTTAGGGCAACTCCCAGAGGTAGGATTGGCCGGCTACTATCGTAGATTGGTACAGGACTTTGCGAAGATCGCAGCCCCTTTGACGCGGCTTACTCATAAGAATGAGAAGTTTGAATAGACAGAGAAATGCGAGAACAGCTGTTAAGAACTGAAGCAAAGGTTGGTGACGGCCCCTATGTTGGCGTTGCCGGATGGAAAATGGAGATTTTGTGATTTGGAAGAGACGCTTCGCATAAGGAATTAGGGTGCTTCTTATACAGCACAACAAGATAATCGCGTACATGTCAAGACAATTAAGGTAATATGAAGTTCGATATCCCCGCCCATGAGCTTAGGCTCGTGGCAATAGTTTTACCCTAAAGATTGGAGGCACTACTTGTATGGAGAGAAGTGCGAGAATTACCTAAGCCATAAGTGCTCTAGTACATTTTCACGTAGAAAGAGCTCAACATATGCCAGAGGAGGCAGTTAGAGCTAATCAAGAATAATGATTGGGAGATTCTTTATCATTCGGGGAAAGCCAATGTGGTGGCTGATGCCCTTAGTAAAAAGGAGAGACTCAAGATGATAATGTCTTTGGGAGAGTTTATAAGAGATTTTGGAAATAGTAGTGAAGGTAACCGGAGCCGGTACCGAAAAGCTGTTTGAGATTGCAATAGAGACCGAATTATTGGAAAAGAGCATACGGTGCCAGAGAAAGGTGATGAATGAAGGCAGAGAGCCAACAAATAAATATGAGATTAATACCGAGAAAGATGATAAGGGAATAATGAGGTATTCCTATAGAATTTGGATTCCAAATGTTCAAGAGCTTAAAGATGAGATCTTAGATGAAAGTCATAGTTCAAGGAATAAGATTAAGGGCAAACCCTGAATGTGATAGTCAGGGAGGACGCCATCAAGATAGAAGGAACCCATAACATAATGAAGTGGAAAATGAGGATTTTAACGTATAAGATAACCCCAAGTATGGGGAGTAGGAAGAAATATTTAGACGGAGAAAACAAAAGTCGAGCGAGATAAGGAGACCCGAGACGGTACTCCTATACGGAAATTCATGGACCTGCCTAAAAAGAACTTAGACTATTATCCCTAACCACCACCTTGAGGAAACAATGCGGTAGGAAATTCTTTCATGACCTTTAAGTCGCTAAGCTCTCAGAGTTCCAAGGAACAAGCTGACCCAGTCGAGGCAAGAGCCTGGCTAAAGGAAATAGATGAATCATTTGAGATTCTAAATGATTGACGAACCACAAAAGACTGTTTTGTCACTTACCCTCCCAAGAGAGAGACCACCCGCTGGTGAAAGGCCAAGGAAGGCACGGAGCAAGAGATTATAATAAACTGATTAAAGTTCAGCCAATTGTTTTCGGGAAAGTAATTCCCAAGGTTATGGAATAGTGTAAAAGCTTTAGAGCCAGAACAAAGGCAGACGAGTATGATGAATTATGAATCTAAGTGGTAAAAGTTATCAAGATTCGTTCTGAAGACACGAATCTAGAATGACGGGATGTTTGAAATCAATGCTTATGTTGTGTTGGTTCATGAAATAATGATAAGAGAAGGAAAAAAAAAAGAAATTGAAGTGGAAAGGAATATAACGGCAATAGAGTTTGAGGTATGATAAGGGAGTTGGGTACAAGGAAACCCTAACGACTCGTAGCAATAGAAATAGAAAAGTATGCATTCGTCAGGATGAGGGTGATTCACCATAAGTTAAAATTGATGGTTGAGGGCATAAGAGATACATATAGTTTATCCCCTGTAAGTTGGGAGGATTCGAGGAAACCTTGAGATAATTCGAAGGATAAATAATGAGACGCGGATAGACTAAGGGGATAAGAAAGTAAGAAATTAAGAAAATTGGATGAAGGAAGTGACCTTCAAGAAGGTGAAGTGTAAGACCGGTGGCATGATACCCAGAAAGGGAGACGCCAGATATGAAAGATATCCCAACATTGAGGTGACTGTTGAGATAAACAACAAAAGTAAATAAGGAATTATTAAGAAGAAGTTCACGTTGAACACGACCAATATCTTCCAGAACATCCATGTTATCGTTACCAGATTAGGCAAGAAAAGCGGATAACCGTTGTTATCTTTTGGAGGCCATTTTGATTAACCTCATTTTGTATACAGATGTTATTGTGAAATTAGGCATTTACTATCGAGGTGGGAATGATTGAATAAGATACCCATATCAGGGATATATGACTTTATTTATCCATGGAAGGATGCTTGTACCTTTTTAAAGGTGGAATTAAGGATAGAACATCGGTAACTTAAAACGAATCCTAGGGGAATGCATAAAGGTTGGCATTTCACCCTTGATAGGGATAGTATGAGTTTTGACAGTATGAATTGGAAAGCATTAAGGTAATAATAACCTTTAAGGATCAGTGGAGAAATTTTTCAGAAGTATATAGACAATGGTTCTAGTATCAATAAATGGTATTTTGATATGCCCTGTATATAGGGAATATAGGAGGAACGATTGAAGGATAACCTTAGAGGTTTTACAAGGAGAAAGGAAATATTCGAAATTCTCAAGAATAAAAATGTTGATAAAGGAAATTGACATAATTATAATGATGCCAAGTGGGGCACGTGTTAAACCACGAGAAAGTATGGATCGAACCAGTAAAGGTCGAAATTATTCAGGGCAATTAGGACCTAAGACAAAAGATGTTCTAAGTACGATCGAGAGTCAGTCGCGACAGTGATTAACCTCTAAAGACTGAGGCAATAACTTATGGAAAAATGGTGATTTTTTTTTTACTCATCAGATTTTAAGGAAAGCATTTTCACTCAAGCAGTGATCGGAAATAAGGTAGAAAATTTATTTGGAGGTGGTTAAAATGACATTGACTGTAAGGAAATTTTACTATCAGGAAAGGCCAAAGAGGTGGCCGACACTTTAAAGGTAAGAGGATAATTATAGGCGCGTGTGCCAAAAGAATACAGTGATGATGGTTAAAAATGTGAAAGTTAAATTATGGTTTGGAAGATTGACATTCCTTCTGATGACTGTGCAATATCCAACCGTAATAGTAGTTGGTAAAAGTTTAATTCGTGTAATCGCCATGAACGGGCTATCTATCTTAGGAGGTCCTATCTTGGGATAAGCCAGGACCATATTTCCAAAAGGACTAGACGAACCTTTGAGTTAAGTCTTCTATTTAAGGAATATGATTAAAAATGGTATTAACCTGCTATCGTTGCTTTGATTGAAACTCTTCTGCACTTTTATCTGCTTCATGTCATGAAGGTACGTCAGAGTTTGGAGTGTTCTTCATGAATTGTGATTGGTGGTTATGTTAACTCCTTAGGAGAATTAGATACGAGATGTATGGACTCCGTATGGTTAGTTAATAAGATTTCATGGAAAATGAATGACTATAGTGGGTCAGTGGTGGACCATAGTAAGGCAGCAATAATTCTGCGAGTAGTGAGCTGATTACAACCATGAGAGTTGTATTGGAATGGGTGTTGAGATTGAGTACCACTAATCGGGTCGTGGTAGTGTATAAGTTATCATTGATAGACTAATTAAGTAGAGTATCTACCTAGTGAATAATTATTCTTTCTTATCAATAGAGAGTCGTATTATTATACGAGGAAGGTTGCGGTGCGAGCATAGAATCCTAGTAACGGTGATATATAGAATGAGATCCCAAATTCGATTTTCGATGTCGAGGGAGTTTCAAAGGTAATTGTGTATAAGCTCGAGGAAGAGCATGGGTCCATAGAATGATGGACGGGATAGCGAAAATATTTAGGCACGTGAAATGCGATGCTATAATACTTGATGTTGATATAAATACATATATGTTTTATTCTTCTATGATAAACCTCTATAGTTCAGAGGTAGGTTCCAAGCCAGATATTTTATGGCAGTATATTTTTTTTCATATATACAATTCTCTTCAGTTCGTTCTTTTCTCTTCTTTTCATTTCGTGTAAGCTGAGAAGAACAACCCTTCCAGAAGGGGAGGTATTGCCGAATGACTATCTATCTGTGTGATAGAAGCCGAGTAGGATACCAGCTATTGTTTAATTGCTTGTCAAGTACTAAAGGCTGGCCACCTTCTGTACTAACTATGCGATATAACAAGTGTTCATGATCATAGTGATCTCTCAACAAATTCCTTTACTTCTATTTGATTGATCAAATTTTGGAAAATAGAAACAACTGAAAAAGGAGTAATAAAGTGGTGGTAGTATGCGGAATGGGAACACATTCGTGATACTAAGGTTGACGTGGTTATTAAAAGGTTATAGAACGCTAACGAGCAAAAGTATAACCAGTATAATATTAGGAACGGAAGGTAGTAGCGATTACGAACTGGAAAAGAATGGGTATTGAGAAGTAAAAGTTCTAATGATAAAAGCTATAATGAGAGTCTGTGCAATAGACTTGAAAGAATTTGGAATGATCACTTAATTCAGATTGAGTTATCTTACGACAATAGATCATATGTCATTATCGAGATGTCGCCTTATGAGATTCTTGAGGGAAGATAATGTCGATCTCCCTTATGTTAGGATGAAGTTGTAGAGCGTAAGATGCTCGGACCCGCAGTAGTCCAAAGGACCAAGGATATGATAGATCTAATCAGAGGACGGCTGGTAGTAGCCCAAGATGGACATGATAAGTATGTTGATTTGACACGAAAGGATAAAGAGTATGAAATAGGGGGCCTAGTAATGTTATAGGTATCCCCTTGGAAACCCTTGAAAAAGGATTGATGAGGTTCGGAAAGAAAGGAAAGCTAAGTCTACAATTTGTTGGACCCTTGGATATATTAAGACGTTTGGGAAGTTAGCATATGAGCTAGCCCTAACCCCGAACATGTAGCAGGTCGTAACGTGTTTCATGTATCAATGTTAAGGAAGTGTAATTCAGATGCCAGATAAATAGAGGCATATGAGCGCATAGATATGCAACCCGACGTAACCTATATGGAGCAACCAGAAAGGGTTATAGATCGAAAAGGGACAAGTGCTTAGGAGAAGGGTTATCAAACTAGTCAGAGTTTGATGGTAGAACCACAATGTGGGAAAATTGACTTGAGAGTTAGAAAGTGCAATACTAAGAAAGTATCCCTATTCATTTCTATCTGATTCCGGGACGGAATCCTTTTAAGGAGGGGAGACTGTAATAACCCCAATTTTTGGAAAATTTTTGAAACCCTTATGTAATAAAATTTTTGCTGAATGAGAAAACTTTTCATGCCACACTATGTAGGGGTTCTGATATGGATATTCTGAGATTTTATTAGTACTTTATATGGGATATAAGTGTATGTAAAGATCGTCAGAATCCAAATCCGAACACTTTGATTTTTCCCGGAAATCCACTAGATACGGAGAGAATTGAGTATAAGGTAACAGGATAAAAAGGATTTAAATTAAAGGATTATAGGAGAGGATCATAAAAGGAATATAATATATTGAGAAAGGTTAAGGGAACCTAAGTAATAAGATCCCGGGTATGATCCCTCAAACGATAAACGAAAACGAAAGTTAAGCGAACCGTATAACAGATCAGCGGTCATTAGGCAAACAATTAGGAAGTTAAGCAAAGGGATTAGAGGAAGTGATGTCACCCAACCAATGAGAAGAGGACAAGGAAGGGAGGATGACATAGCAATGTGATGTAAGCATGACATAGGGAAGGAGGAGGTGTGGTTGGTTTATAACCACACAAATATAAGGTTATTAAGGTAATTAACCAAAAACAAAACAAAAAAACAACCAAGCTAAGCCAAACAAATCAAAAAACACAAAATCATTTCATTCTCATCATCTTGCTCTCGGCTTTTCATCTTTTTCAAGGGCAAGAATTTCAAAAATCAAGTTCCAAGCATTGTTAAATCACAAGGTAATTATCTAAGCTTCCTTGTACATAGATATGGATATGCTATAAGTTTAAGCTCCTAATTCCTTCACAATCTCTTCCAATAAATCAAGGAAGAAGATGGTGAATAGTAACCTTCAAGAAATAACTTTAGTTTTCTTGAATTTTTATGAAAGATTAAGGTTATACAAGCAAGGATCAAGGTTCTTTTAGGCATTCAAAGCTCTTGGGTTGTGTTAGGAAGCTTCAAGGAGGTATAAACAACTTTCACCTTTAACTTATAGTTTGAACTTTGAGTTTTGATGAGTTTATGGATGGATTAATGTATATATAGAAATATCCATGTATGTATAGCAAGATCCATGTATGTTAGATAGTTTGGTTGGATTTGTGGTGATTTTGGATATGAATCTTGGTTAATGGTTAATGAATCTTAAGTTATGGTTAGTAGATCATGTTTGCGGTTGAATAAGTTGGAAAACCTTGAGATTATGGACTGACTTTGCCTTGATATAAGTTGTGTTTGATGTATTGATGATGGTTGGGTGGTTTGTAGTGAATTGGTAAAGAATTGGAGTGGTATAAATATTGGTAATCGCGTAAACATAGTCGTCGTAACGTCCGATTTTCTTTAGACTGTTTTGTGCATAACATTAGGACCCGAGGACCCCCTGCTAGATTATGACCACTGCCATGTTTAGATAGCTCATGTTACGAGCTTCGTTTTGATATGTAGTACGTTCGATTCCGATGCACGGTTTAGGAGAAACGACCGTTTCAAGTAACGGCGTTTCGCGAACGAAACTTTTTCCCTCGCCTTACTTTGAAACATAGGTTAAAGACCAAAAAGGGTTAATTAATGTATGAAACATTTATGGTAAGTGTGTTAGGCAGTTGGTAAGACACTCGCGAAGGAATCGCTTTAAAACTCGTAAAGGTTAAATTATTAAAAATGGTGGAGCCGAGGGTACCCGAGTGACTTAAGCGAATCAGTGAGCGCAAAACGAGCGTTAGAGTCTAAGTTAGTTAAAGTATAGATTTACAAGTGACTTTGGTTTAATTCCAACTTACTTGTTGCTTATAGGTTACCAGACTCGTCCCGAGCCATTCGTAACCCCCAGTCGCTCAGGCAAGTTTTCTACCCGTTATACTGTTGTTGTGATGTAAATATATGTATATGCATTATCTTGTGATATTGCATGATTGTTATTAGCAAATTTTGCGATATATTGGAGCATGCTAATATGGTATATATGCATGTCTGTTTCGTAATCTGGTTATCTATCTGTTGATTTCAATGCTTATAGTTGCATAATACCTATGCTAGAAATAAGCAAGTAGTTGCGTATACCCTTAGTATAGGGGATAAAAGGTGAACATATTTCTAAACCGGGAGTCGATGTTCCCGAGTATATTATATATATATATATATATATTTATTTATATATATATATATATGGATATAGTTTTTAAAACTATTAATCGAATAAGGTTTATTCGATAACTTTAACTTTATTTTATTATTGAATATTATTTTGAATATTCATTCGAGGACTTATGACTCCTTTTACTTTATTAATGAATATTATTTTGAATATTATTCGAAGGCGTATGACTCCTTTTATTTATTTATCTGAATATTATTTGAATATTCATTCGAAGGCTTATGACTCAGTTTATATTATTTAATGAATATTATTTGAATATTCATTTGAGGATCTATGACTCCGATTATTTGCTGAAATATATTCTTTATTTTATTAAAGAATAAGGTGTTAATAATCAAACATATTTTCGATTATTCAAATAAAGATAATACTTTCATATAAGTATATCTTTGGTTATTTAATACTCGTTTCAAGTATAAGTTTTAAAACTTCTACTTCAATTATTTTTATAAAAGATTATTCTTTATGGGAATATTATTTAAATAATAATATTCAGTCATTTTCTAAATATTCTGGGGACTGATTTACTTCATTAAATCAGCTTTACTCCAAACACTCTTTAAAGTGTTTTCGAGTCTTCAAAATGATTTTTAAAAGTTAGAGCGGATCCCAAAACTCATTTTTATATTTAAGATCTTCCTTTTAAAGGGGATTTAAATACTCGTTCAAAACCTGGGGAATCCGGCTCTGTGGTGTATTTTATATTCGCAACAAGGTTGCAGTTTTGGTAAATGAATTGATTACTTACCCAACGTTCGGGAAGTAAGTCCATCTATTGAGTCGGCATAAGCAACATGGGCTCAGTGGGCGTCCATGATAGTGTAAGTGGCTCAGTGGGAGTCCATCAAATGCATAAGTGGCTGAGTGGCAGTCCAGCATAGGTCCTAATGCGGCCAGGGTGATGACCAGTGGGGAATTCGTCCATCTACTAGTAGAAAAGGTTACTTATGGGTATCCTTGCCTGATCAGCAAGATATCTGGTTTATGCCAAAATTCTTTTCCTTTCCAAAATTCATTGGATGTTTCAAACTCTGTTCATACTTTACATAACAGAGGTTCCAGGAAATGTTTAAGAGATATATATATATGTGGATATATATATATCGGGACTAAATAAAGTATCTCGTAACTTTATTTCATTCAATAATATTTCAAAGATTGAATCTATTCAAATCTTGTCTTGTAGTCTCATCTATGTGATGAACTTTTGAAACTGATTATAACTTGAACGGTGGTAGTTCAAGTAGTATTGGGAAAGATATAAGTATATTGGGGTATTTGGTAACCTCATCTTTTAAACTTATATCTAATTAATAATTGTCTTAGGAATGACAAAGATTTTCAGAAAAACGTTGAAACAAGGTTAGATATATGAGATCACCTTGCAACGATATTTTTTTTTATACAGTTATACACTGGGACTTTGTGTATATTATGCATGGAAGAGGACTTCCAATATTTTGAAAAGTATATATGTATATATACTGAATATTTTGCGACTTCATCGCATTAAGATATCAAACTTGGTTCATTTCTTTTGACCAAGACTTTCATGAGTATTATGAGTAGGCTCATATATTGTAAATCATTATACATATTATTTTGGTGGGCTTGCTGCTCACCCTTGCTTTATTTCTTCATCACACAACAACAGTTAGGAAAGATGGCCAGACTCCAGCAGACCCAGCGCAAGCGCGTGGGAAGCGTCCCGCGTCTTCCCGTTGATGTTGTAGCTGCTATAGCTGCAGAGGTAGATCTATTGTAGATCAGACCATCTACTTTTGAGAATCAATTATGTATAATTATAACTTGTGGCAGATAATGGCAATTAACTGTAAATTTATCAAGTAATCATTTTGGGTTGTAATAACTTTTAAATTGTTGATTCAAAGACTTGTACTTATTTAAATTTCATCTCTGAGACTATAACGGGTTGTGGTGTGTGTTAGTGTGGGGTCACAGCATAAGGTTATTATTATTAATTAAGTGAAGTGATATTGTGGAAAGAAAGACCGTGATGACCCGGATCCTCGACCCCGGATCTGGGGGTGTTACACTCTTCCATGGAGAAACATTCAAATATTGTAATTGTTCTTCACCTTCGTCATCTTCACTATCTGAATTTCCCAATAAGGCTTTTTCTAAGGCATCGGACCTTAGCAATTGATCAAGTTCTGAAATAATCACAGAATCGACCAACTCCACCTTTAATCACTCCTCATTTTCCATAGAAAATTTCATAGCATTGAACATATTAAAAGTTACATCCTGATCCAGCACTCGTATTTTAAGCTCACCCTTCTGCACATCTATCAAGGTTCGGTCAGTCGCCAAGAAAGGTCTTCTCAAGATTATGGGAATCTTCTTATCCTCCTCGAAATCAAGAATGACGAAATCAGCAGGGAAGATGAGTTTATCAACCTTGAACAAGACATCTTCCATAATACCTCGCGGATATGTAATAGAACGGTCGGTCAACTGCAAGGTCATATAGGTCGGCTTTGGATCAGGTAAGTCTAATTGCTTGAAGATTGACAAAGGCATCAGATTGATGCTAGCTTCCAGGTCACATAAGCATATGTCAAAAGACACTTTTCCAATAGTACACGAAATAATGAAGCTTCCTGGATCTTTAAGCTTCGGAGGCAACTTCTGTTACAGCACTGCACTGCATTCCTTCGTGAGAGCGACAGACTCTAAATCATCTAGTTTCACTTACTGAGAGAGAATACCTTTCATAAACTTTACGTAACTAGGCATCTGCTCAAGAGCCTCAGCGAAAGGTATGTTGATATGAAGTTTCTTGAACACCTCCAGAAACTTTTCAAATTGCTTGTCTAGATTTTTCTTCTGCAGCCGCTTTGGAAAAGGCGGTGGAGGGTAGATCTGTTTCTCCCCTGTATTACCCTCAGGAGGAGTGTGCTCAAAAGTAATCTTCCTTGATTCCACTTCTACTTCCTACTGCTCTACTTCTTTCTCATCCTCAGCTTCTTCAGTCAACGCTTGAGTTTATTCGGGATTAACAATCTTTCCAGACCTCAAGGTGATTGCCTTTACCTGCTCTTTAGCTTCCTTCCTTCCTGGCTCTTCAGTGTCACTAGGTAGCGTACCAGGCTGACGATTTAGCAAGGCATTGGTAATTTTCCCAATTTTTTTTCCAAGGTCTTGATAGAAACAGCTTGACTATTGCACATTAGCTTCAACTCCTCTAATTCAGATTTTTCATTAGCTTGTTGCAGCTGAAGTTGCTGTCTCGGTGCATATTGCGGTTGCTGAAAATCAGGGGGTTGTACTGCTTAGCTGGATACCGCTGATAAGGTTGTTGAACTGCATTTCGAGTGTTGCTTCAACTGAAATTAGGATGATTGCGGTTGTTAGGATGATAAGTGGTTGGCACAGGTTGCTGCGAACGCTAAAAGTTGCTCACGAACTGAGCTGATTCACTAGAAATTACGCACTGCTCAGTCTTATGGGCACCAGCACAAAGCTCACAGACACTAGCGATTTGATTAACCCCATGATTAGCCAAAGTGTCCACCTTCATCTTCAAAGCCTTAAGTTGGGCAGCTATAGCAGTTGCTGCATCCAACTCCAGAATTTCTGCTACCTTTTCCAGAGTCAGTCTCTGGGAAGCATTCTGGTATGCATTAGCAGCCATCAGTTCAATTAATTCATAAGCTTCATCGTAGCTTTTAGCCCACAAGGCTCCTCCTGATGCTGCATCGAACATGGGTTTAGAAGTAGCACCCAATCCATTGTAGAAACAGTTAATAATCATCCAATCAGGCATGCCATGGAGTGGGCACTTCCTTAGCATCTCCTTATATCGATCCCATGCCTCACACAGAGATTCTCCAGTTTTTTGAGAAAACTGAGTAAGAGCATTCCTGATTGCAACAGTCTTCGCCATAGGGAAGAATTTAGTGAGAAACTTTTGAGCAAGATCTTCCCAAGTGGTGATAGACCCTGCTGGTAGAGAATGTAACTAGCACTTAGCTTTGTCCCTCAGAGAAAATGGGAAGAGTCGCAGCTTGATAGCATCTTCAGTCACATCATTGAACTTGAACGTGTCGCAGATCTCGATGAAATCCCTAATGTGCATGTTGGGGTCTTCAGTAGGGGAAACCCCCAAACTGAACTGAGTTCTGTATCATCTGAATCGTGCTTGACTTGATCTCAAAAGTGTTAGCCCTAATGGATGGCCTGATGATGCTTGACTGAATGTAATTAATCTTAGGCTGAGAATAGTCCATCAAAACCTTAGGATTTTCTGCTTGATCACCCATTTCTACTAACACTGGTTCCTCGACTTTCTCTTCTTCTTCTACCTTCTTTTCTTCTTCAAAAACTTCCTTTCGAACCACCACAACTTCTTCCTCGGTTTTATCCAGTGTTCTCTTACGAGTACGCGAATGCGTATGCATACACCCTCGCTAGAGTACTTGAAATAAGACAAAGAAACAAGTAAGTAACAATGTCCGAGTCAATGAACTTTAACGACCACTAATGGAAAATACATAAACTAAAAATTAACACTGCAGTCCCCGACAGCGGTGCCAAAAACTTGTTAGTGGCTAAACACGCGCTAATAATACACGCAAGTATACGCGTTCGCAAGTAATATAGAATCTTTTCTAGTTCGTTCCCACAGAGACTGGCTTGGTTAACTAATTAATTTATGCACTTAAGCAACAATGTATGGTTATTATTCAATGCTAAGATGATAACAAATTGAGGTTATTTATAACTAAGAATTAAACTAACAATTATAACTAAGAGAGTAAGAATGATTGAATTAATAAATATGACAAACATGAGATTCTAACTTTATTAAATACTTCATTCAATAGCCTTTTTGTTCTTAACCTTAGCATGCAATGGTGATGACACTAATCAGATAACATGAAACTGATAAACGCCAACTTTCGTTGCACGAATACCATACTACCAGACATCCAAAAAAGAGATAGAAGCTGAATAGACACCAATTATATTGAGACCCTATATGTCTATAGAATTTGACAACATAACGGTTTAAACACAAGTTATCTATCTTGATTACAGAGGGTAAGTAAGATGGTTAAAATTACCTACGAATCATGCATAACAATAACACATGAACCTATGCTAACATGACAAGTTCTAAATCCTTAAATTCAATGTCGTTTCATTAAAGATTAACACACTATCTTATAAGTTCGCGACGCTCATAAGACGAATACGCACAACCAATACTAGGCTATCATACAATCACCACACACTAAGGCATCGAAATAAATTAACTAAAGAAATTTGTAAATAAATCCGTTAGAGCCCTACGATAATGATTAGCCCATAATCGGACTCATCATCAATGTGGGTTTCGATGAAAGTATGGTATAACAAACGTACTCTTTAAAACGAATAAACAAAACCAAGTATGAAACAGGAGTAAGGTTCACAAGTAAGAAAACTAGCATCCAAGTTACAACTTAAAATAAAGATTCACAAGTAAAAATAAGATCTTCTTCGTCCTCGTTGAATCCGTGCTAAAACGGTCTTCTTACGGCTCTCCTTGCGCTCTAGTACGTCTCTGACTTGATATATTATGAAAAACGACCTAAAGTTGTTTATATAGCAGCTTTATGCAATCTAGAAGTCTTCCAATTCGAATTAGAATAGAAACATGATTCTACAAAAATGACTCGGCGCGGCCGCGCTGCCTTTCTAACATCCTGGCGCGGCCGCGCGCTTGACCAGCGCGTGCGCGCCGTATTTCTGGAAAAACTTCAGAATTTATTCTTTTTCTCGCTACTTCGAGACGGCTTGCCTCGAGCTTTTATTCCAACACCACCTTAACACCAAATTAGCACCAAAACAATGCTAATTTACCTTATTACCTAGATAATGCCTGAAATGCAAAAACACTCGAAAACACTTAACAACTTGAGTACGAACGCATCAATTCAAAATTTATTAGAGCATTATAAAGTGTCATAGATGACTCTCAACAATTACCTCTTTAACAAAATATGAATATAAATAGGAATATATTAAATTTACTAAATGGACAATGCAGAGAGAGTAGAGTTGCTAAGTAAGGGCTTAAAGTGGGGTTGTAATTGTATATATAAGTTTAGCAATGAAATTGGAGTGAGATCACCCAAATGTAGCATAACTTAGCCCGGGTGGAACTGTAACTTAATATTGGTTGGGAAGATTATTTCGGCCCATGTATTTCCCACTTGGCTCGCGGTGCTCCACCCTGAATTAGTATGGAACTCAATGTCATCTCTCCATTCAAGAGCATGTGTTCTTCTCATGGTTAATTTAGTAATACAAGAATTTTATCGCTACAATGGGTGGGTGGAGGGTAGTTCAAGTGGTAAAGCTGTTTGTTCTATTCTCGCCTATATCGAATATTTATACTGAACTGATACTAATGAGTATCCTTACATTTCATCAAAGAAAAACAATTAATAAAAAAAACAAAGAAAGTTACAGATATTTACGGAATCGTAATCTTGATTCTTGACTATAAATATATAAAAATAATGATGTGAAAATGGACCGACTCGATCCGAGTAATCGAAAATTAGAGAGAAGAAGCTTAACATTGATTAAAGTACAGGTTTATCTGGAAATAGAGAACCCGTGAATCGTAAGCGTGGGCCGGATCACATCATTGAGACATGTACTACTACTACTGCTCCTGCTGCTATTTCACTATTTCAGAACGAACTGGACAAAATAATACTAGAGGAATATATGGATGACAATAATATTAGACTCCTGAGTCCTGTATGTCTGTCTGTATATAAAATAGTGAAATGTGATTATAATAAATTTGACTAAAAAAGCTACCATGCACCCCTAGGCTGTTGTTCCTACTGTAGACAAAACACATAACAGGAACAGGGCAGATACCTGAATTTTGTCAACGATCATCCAAATTCCAACCAAGATTATTACACAAAAAACAAAATGGTACAGTACTGTTTGTACATAAACCAAATCTTAATTTAACCTTTTGTATACATGAATGTGTACCATATTTACAAGTAAAATGAAATGTTTTACGAGTGAACGTAAATGATATGCTTTACCTGTAAAATATACTCCAAGAGGAGGTTGAAGTATTCGTTAGAATATAATATATGATTCAATAACAGTCTTTTTTCTAAATCATCTACAACTTTATTTTCAACTGGATTTCACCGACTATATTGTATTGCAACACGAACAACATTCTGTAGTTAATGGTGATATTGTTGGGCTTTGCTGGGCTTAGTAATCTAAACGTAGTCCAAGTCCACTTCATGTAATGAATAAGCAGCGTGTATATCGCTCAGAAGAATAAGTCATCAAGAGGTGGCGAGTTGTTGGAGTCTAGTGGAGGAAAAGTAGCAGTGTAGTTCCTAGTTTGTAGGAGTCTTGGATAGCTGTTAGTTTTTGATTATATGTAATCTGTATGCACTTCTAATTAAAGTAGTTTTTCGAGTTTATCCATTTCAGTAAATCAAGTGTGTGTCTGTTATTTACTATTACGTATATTGTCTTCATTTGGTATCAGAGCTTTGAGTCTTCAACATCCAACACAGCAGATCGATCATGGAACCCAGCAAATCTAAAGAGGCATCCTCCTCATTCGGGCTGAGCTACCCAATGCTCTCAAAAACCAACTATACTGCTTGGGCGCTGAAAATGACTGTGTTCATGCAAGCGCATGGAGTATGGGAAGCCATTGAACCAAAGGATCCCAAAGCTGCCATTGAAGAAAAGATGGACAAGAGAGTTTTGGCCATAATTTATCAGGGTATACCTGAAGATCTTCTGTTGTCTCTGGCCACAAAGAAGACCTCCAAAGAAGCATGGGAGGCCATTAAGACGTTATGTTTGGGAGCTGACAAGGTCAAGAAGGCACGAGCTCAGACGCTTAAAGCAGAATTTGAGTCAATTATGATGAAAGAAACAGACCGATTGGATGATTTCTGTATGAGGTTGAACAGCCTGGTGACGAATATTCGTGCATTGGGCGAGACGGTGGAGGAAACGTATGTAGTCAAAAAATTATTGAGAGCTGTACCGGCTAAGTTTCTGCAAATCGCTTCAGCGATAGAGCAGTTTGGTGATCTGGAATCCATGTCAGTTGAGGAGATCGTGGGATCGCTCAAAGCACATGAAGAACGAATCAAGGGACAAGATGACAACAACAATAACCAACAGCTCCTGTTAACCGAGGATGAATGGGTTAAACGGGAAGGGACTGAGAAAAAACTGCTACTTACTAGAGATGAATGGTTGAAAAGAACGAATAAGAGTGGAGTCTATGAAAACCGCAGCAAAGATGGTCGAAACACTCGTGACAGGAGCAGAGTTCGATGTTACAATTGTCTCAACCTTGGGCACTACGCTGCAGAATGCAGGAAGCCTAAACGAGATCGAGAACAAAAAGGAGAGGCCAACTTGGCACAGATAAATGATGAAGAGCCAGCCTTACTAGTAGCAGAGATTGAGCAGAACACAAGGGAAACGGTGATGCTGCATGTTGGTGACTCACGAGCCGTGACTGACGTGGGTAAAGAAATTGAGGCTAAGATCGAAGCAAATATGTGGTATTTAGACAACGGTGCAAGTAATCATATGACTGGGCACCGCGAAAAGTTTGCTGAGTTAGACGAGGGAGTGACTGGCCAAGTCAAATTCGGAGACGGTTCCACGGTGCACATAAAGGGGATTGGATCGATAAAGATACACTGCAAAAATGGTGAAGAGAAGGAACTTAAAAATGTGTACTTCATTCCCAATCTTCGAAGCAACATAATTAGCCTGGGGCAGCTATCTGAGGAGGGCAACAAGGTAGTTATTGATGGTGATCAGCTGCGAGTCCATGACACAAAGCATAGACTGTTAATGAGAGTTCAACGCTCCTCGAACAGACTATATAAAATATATATATCAGAAGTAAAGGAAAAGGCGTGCCTACTTACGAAGACAGAAGATAGTACAAGACTATGGCATCTACGTTTTGGTCATGTAAATTACCAGGCAATGACGGACATGTCAAAAGCTGGAATGGTGAATGGACTACCGGTGCTGAAAATACCAAATGAATTGTGCAATGGATGTCTTCTCTCAAAACAAACACGTAAGCCTTTCCCTTCTGAATCAAATTTCTCTGCACAAGTTCCCTTAGCACTAGTACATGGAGATATTTGTGGTCCCATTTCCCCTCCTACCCCAGCTGGAAATAGATATTTCCTATTGCTTGTAGATGACTTTACTCGCATGATGTGGGTTTATATGATCAAAACCAAAGATGAGGCACTTACAGTGTTCAAGAAATTCAAGGCCTTAGTTGAAAAAACCACATTCCCAGGGATCAAAGTGCTGCGTACTGACCGAGGAGGAGAATTTTGCTCAAGTGCTTTTACTAAATTCTGTGAAGAAGCTGGGATTACACGTCATTATACCGCACCATACTCTCCTCAACAAAATGGAGTTGTTGAGAGACGCAACAGAACTGTGGTTGCTATGGCTCGAAGTATGTTGAAAGAAATGAATGTTCCTTCAATCATGTGGGGAGAGGCTGTGCGACACACGGTATATGTATTGAACAGACTTCCCACTAGAAGCTTGACAAGAAAGACACCATATGAGGCCTGGTTTCAGAAAAAGCCATTTGTCGACTACCTACGAGTTTTTGGCTGTGTTGCCCACGTGAAAGTGCCCAGCGTACAAGTTGCCAAGTTAGATGATCGGAGCAAACAAATGGTGCATTTGGGGAGAGAACCCGGCACAAAGGCATATCGCCTTTACGACCCTTCTACAGGAAAAATAAATGTAAGTCGGGACGTAGTGTTTGATGAAAAACAGGAGTGGCCATGGAATGACTCGACAACAGAGAGTGCTGCACATAACACTGGTGCTTTCACATTGGTAGACACAGAGCTAATTGACGAAGAATCTGGCAGTAATGAAATCACTCGAAACTCCAGCCACACTTCATTCGATAATAATACACCAGAGTCTCCAAACTCGAGTCTTTCAGATAAAACAACAACACCTACCTCAGAAAGTACAGGCTCGAGTTTTAGCAACGTAAATTCTGCCACCAGTACTGAAAGTACTGCACCCCTGAGATACAGATCATTACACGATGTATATGATAATACTGAAATAGTGGAACTAGCAGATGAGCTGCTACTGTTGAGAGTTAATGACCCGGTCACGTATGATCAAGCAGTTAAAGAAAAATCGTGGCGAGATGCAATGCAAAGTGAGATTGAAGCCATTGAAAAGAACGACACATGGGTGCTAACAGACCTACCACAAGGCCACAACGCCATTGATTTGAAATGGGTCTATAAGCTCAAGAAGGATACAAATGGAGAGGTAATCAAACATAAAGCCCGTTTGGTTGCAAAGGGCTACGTTCAAAAATACGGTATTGATTATGAAGAAGTATTCGCCCCAGTAACAAGAATGGAGACTGTGCGATTACTTCTTGCTTTAGCAGCCAAATGCAACTGGGAAGTCCACCACCTCGATGTCAAGTCTGCTTTCTTGAATGGGGAACTGCAGGAGGAAGTATATGTCTCACAACCTCGAGGCTTCGTGAAAGCCGGGCAAGAAAACAAAGTGTATCGACTACTCAAAGCATTGTATGGGCTTCGCCAAGCTCCTCGAGCATGGTATGCACAGCTGAATAAATGTTTGCAACGTCTAGGTTTTGTCAAATGTCCTTTCGAACACGCTGTATATACTCGAAAGGAAGGGAGAGATTCATTGATCATTGGAGTCTACGTAGATGATATCCTCATTACCGGTACCACTGTTACAAACATCGTGCGATTCAAGGACCAAATGAGCAAGGAGTTTGATATGACAGACTTGGGCAAGCTTTCATATTATCTCGGGTTGGAAGTCGAACAGGGACAAGGCTTTATTCAGATTAAGCAAACTGCGTATGCTAAGAAGTTGCTCGAGAAATCTGGTATGCGAGATTGTAATGCAGTGAAGTACCCGATGGAATTCAAGCTACAGCTGACTAAGGATGAACATGGCGAACCAGTAAACCCAACAGAATTCAAGTCTATTGTTGGGGGTCTACGTTATTTAGTGCACACCCGTCCTGATTTAGCTTATTCAGTTGGCGTAATTAGCAGGTTCATGGAACGTCCAACAGTGACACATCTAAATGCAGCAAAGAGGATCTTGCGATATGTGAAGGGAACCTTGAATTTTGGTTTAACATACACTCAAGGCCAGGGTAATTATCTGTTATCAGGATTCTCCGACAGTGATCTAGCCGGGAATGTTGATGACCGGAAAAGTACGGGTGGAGTGGCGTTTTATTTAGATGAAAGTCTTATCACATGGATCTCTCAGAAGCAACGCTGTGTCGCCCTATCCTCTTGTGAGGCAGAATTTATGGCTGCAACGGCTGCAGCATGCCAGGGAATATGGTTGCAGAGGGTTCTCAATCAAATTTGTAATGTGAAGATTGGTCCTGTGACTCTGTACATTGACAATAGATCAGCTATCGACTTGGCGAAAAACCCAGTGTTCCATGGAAGAAGCAAACACATAGATATTCGATATCACTTTATAAGAGAATGCGTGGAGCAAGGATTGATAATCGTTAAGCATGTTAAAACTGATGAGCAACGTGCAGACATTCTCACAAAGGCGTTATCAGTGGGGAAGTTTGAGAAAATGAGGAAGTTACTCGGTGTCAAAGATACTGCAGGAGCTGGGCTTTACTGATCGTCTAGGAATGCGTTTAGATTAAGGGAGAGTATGTTGGGCTTTGCTGGGCTTAGTAATCTAAACGTAGTCCAAGTCCACTTCATGTAATGAATAAGCAGCGTGTATATCGCTCAGAAGAATAAGTCATCAAGAGGTGGCGAGTTGTTGGAGTCTAGTGGAGGAAAAGTAGCAGTGTAGTTCCTAGTTTGTAGGAGTCTTGGATAGCTGTTAGTTTTTGATTATATGTAATCTGTATGCACTTCTAATTAAAGTAGTTTTTCCAGTTTATCCATTTCAGTAAATCAAGTGTGTGTCTGTTATTTACTATTACGTATATTGTCTTCAGATATCTCTGCTCCTCAAAAGGAATAATGTGGTCATCTATTAGGATCAACAAGAGTTTATAGAACTGTTATTTATTTTTTATGAATATTATTTCCTTTTATAATGTAATTAATTGTTTGTGTGTGTCTGTGGGTGAATCAAAGAAGGACGCAAAGAAGATTGCAGGTTACTGTCAAATCCCTGCAACAAGGAGAAGGATGATGAGTGTCTGCCAAGGAGCTTCATACACTAAATTTTTATTTAAACTTAGGTCATCAAGGATATTCATTTAATAATAATAATAATAATAATAATAATAATAATAATAATATAGACTTCAGTAATATACACACACTCATTTTATCACAAAAGGAAAAGAATCGGCCAACTTTAACCAAAAGCTTGTACAGGAGTAGTATATTCTGATTAATTAACCAAAATATAGCAAAAACAACTCTTGTATGAGTTACAGGCTCATAGGATTCCCCTAATAACTCTTGGTAAATTATTTGAAAAATCAACTCATATATAGCAGTAAATTAGTGTACATGTATATTATGTACGGCCTAAATATAGATGGGGCCCCTTTGCATGCTAAGAGGCTCATGTTTTGATCATTTGCATGGATTGTGGATTTGTGGTCTTATTTTTGCTTTATGAATTATTAAGATAAAAGGTGTGACATATATACACTTAAACTTTTAAAACATGCATGTCTTTTGTAAAGAAGAGAATTCTTTGCATCTAAATTACATGTTTAGCCATTTAGTTCCACAATATTATTGTAAAATGGAATTTTGGGTGGGAGGAAATTAAAGGGATAAGATGGTATATACTTGTATGACTTTAAGTTTGGGTTAGGAATATAAAAAAGGTTCATGACAAGGAGAAAAAGAGAGACACATTCTGAATTCTTAAATTTCCCGTGGTGGTGGTGGTGGTAATAAGGAATTATACATACATACATACATACTAGAATCGGGCAAAAAAATTGAAATAAATTAAAGTGAACCAAAATAGAGTAAAACTGATAAAAATTAAATCAATAAAATTGATCCGAAATTAAGAATGTAAAATATAAAACCGTCCCGACTCGAAAATCCCCAGGGTGGTGGTAAGAATTATACATAGATAGATACAGACAGACACAGATATATAGGCTTTAGTGTAACCTACAGCTGGGTTGAGAGAATATTTGAAAAAGAAAGAAAGACAAAAAGGAGAAAATCCTCCCTAAAATAATTGTAAACAAGAAAGTTATTAAAAGATTCCATAGGCTAGTTTGTACTAATTCAGTCACTTGATCATGTACATTGAATAATTTTAGTAGTACCTCTAGGTAAAAGAATAAGAATCAAATAATAGAAGAGTATGGATACCAAAAAGAGATGCAAAGGAGAGTCAGGTGATGTGAAGATAGTACGTACAAATACAATCCAGCATTTCATAATTACTTGCTTAACTAGATAATCTTCCTTTTTCGGTTTGACAATTACTAGCTTAATCACACTTTTCAGTATGTGACAACAGTGTGGAATATAGCTTCATCATTGCTACTTGTGGAGATGCAAGATCTTGTATCTAGTGGTTTGTTGCATATTTCATGCCACACATTTTCCAGTTGTCGAACTTAACCGGGAAATCAATTTCTTGCTTGTTTACAAAATATTATCAAATATAATTTTTATTTCCGGTTTGGTGAGACCTCACACTTATCATAAACTCTAGGTTAATGCATTTTTTCACTTATTCTTTTCACTGATTTTTAAATATTTTAAAATTTTAATGACAGCTGCAACAAAATCAATTCCAGTCTGATTCCATTGTTGATCACAGTAGGTGTGTTAATTAGTACTCCCTCCATCTCATTTTAATTGTCACATTTGTATTTGTATTTGTGTCAGTCAAATTTATTTAAGTTTGACCGAAGTTTATTAATAATTTATGACTGAGCAAAATAAAAAAATTATATCACCTGAAAGCAGATTTAATCTACTTTAATATATAATTTTCAGTTTTTTGAAATAATATATGAGTAATGTTTAATATTTGGTCAAAAATTAGTCAATTTAACTTTTATAAATAAAAATATGACAGCTAAAATGGGAAGGAGATAGTATCATTATCATATGAGTTTTTTGCTTGCCAATGTCAGGATAATAATGGAAAATTTGAGAAAAGTTGAGATTAAGGAAAAGTTAATTTTATGGAACTAATCTCTCTATGTAGCTAATAGAACACTTTTAATTGACTTTAATCATAATTAGCCTTTTCCTCTTCCTAAGCATTCTTTAGTAGCAGTTCATTCCTTTCTAGCATTTGGGTGTTTTATGGTGAAAACAAAGAGAAAGACAGAAAGTGCCAAGGGTCGGAGACAAAATAAATAAATATTCTTGAATCACTTAAACAACTAATGTTTGTATAACACATAATCATGAAAATAATTCTAATGGGTCCAATTCTTCTTCACTCTCTTTGCTTATGTCCAACTCACAGTCTCTTTCTCTATTATCTAAGCTTTTCCTTTTTATCATTTTTTAATAACATCTTAATCTGCCAATGCAATCATCACCTTCTGTACAAATACCATTCTTCGATGTATGCATGTACATGTTAATGTTATACCATTTCATATTGTTGAACGTTGCATGAAAGGGGTTATATATAGCAAGTCTAAAGAAGATCAAAACTATATCTATACAGCAGAGATGCTGTGCAGAGTAAATCTATACATATAAGCAAACCATGATTAGATAGTGACTTTGAATATTATATATTCATCCCCTTCTCTCCTTCACGAGTTTTTTCCCTTTAGTCAAATTTATGGTCACTGCCACCTGTTCTCAGCTAGCTGGAATCTCTCTTCTTTTTTCTTGTTTTTTTCCTTTACTTGGTAAATAGTTTGTTACACTATATATAATTCCAAATCTTTATTTTGCACTTAAGTTAGTTAACTAGTTTAAGTTTTTTATATATACAGAGAGAGTTGCAAAATTCTTAGTTTTTCTCAGCTAGCAAGCCAAATGTTTCATGTTGCCAATATGACTAGTCACTCAAATTCTTTGTCTGAAGAAGCTAGCTGTGTATCTTCTTTTAGTAGCTTAAATCCACTTGTTTCTAATCTCTCTCCTCATGTTGATCATCAACCTACACAGCAGAAAATCAAAAGAAAGAGAAACCTCCCTGGAAATCCAGGTACTCTCGCTCTCTCTCTCTCTCTCTCTCTCTCTCTCTCTCTCTCTCTCTCTCTCTCTCTCTCTCTCTCTCTCTCTCTCTCTCTCCCTCTATCTCTTTTCTGGGTACATTTTTTCTTAAGGTTATTTTAGATGTTCAAGATTTATTGATATTTATGTATGTATATGTAGATCCTGATGCAGAAGTGATTGCATTATCTCCAAAGACACTAATGACAACAAATAGGTTTGTGTGTGAGATATGCAACAAAGGGTTTCAAAGGGATCAAAATCTGCAGCTTCATAGAAGAGGTCATAATCTTCCATGGAAACTGAAGCAGAGAAATAGTAAAGATGTGATAAAGAAGAAAGCCTATGTGTGTCCTGAGCCTTCATGTGTGCATCATCATCCTTCAAGGGCTCTGGGAGATCTCACAGGAATCAAGAAACACTTTTGCAGAAAGCATGGGGAAAAGAAATGGAAGTGTGAGAAATGTTCCAAGATTTATGCTGTTCAATCAGATTGGAAGGCTCACACTAAAACCTGTGGAACAAGAGAGTATCGATGTGACTGTGGGACCCTCTTCTCCAGGTATTAACAATTACATTATATTAAAGTTTTACTTTAATATTAGTCTCTCTTCCTTGTTCATGCCTGTTTGTAATTTGAAATTTCCCAAGTCATACATTTGTGTACTGGTAATTCTTAGTTTTGAAGGTTGCATATACTTGTTGTGCATGTGTGACATCTTATGCAATTTCTTGAAATCTTTAAGCCTGAAGTCTATAGTAGTGTTTGTAATTCTTTGTTTTTTAAGGTTATCTGCATACCATAGGAGTGCAAAGACCTTGCATGCAAAATATGCAATGAAACTGAAACATATACAAACTGCAAAACTGCTTTTTACAGCAAGGAGCACTAAAATAGAGTCTATTATAATTTGTGTTTTATGCCAAGGAAGAAAGTGAACAAGATCTGTAAGTTCAGTTGAGCCTGTAAACTAGTGCTCCTTTTGAACACACATAAACAAAGAAGAGAGCTCAATGCATTTAAGTTTCAAATTTGTTTTATGTGTTGTATTATTGTCACATATACTGTGTACAGCTATGTCTGCAATAGCTTCACTTTTATCAGAACTAGTACTTGATAATGCAGCAAAATATGATAATGGTTCTATGGTGTCTGTTAAGAAAAATGTCAGATGTCTTGGAGAGTACGTACTTGTGGAGTTGTGGGTAATTTTTATTTTTATTTATATTTTTAATTCAGAGATCAGAGAGGATGTGATGATGATATTATTTTAGAGGCCAAGTCTAGTGTAGCTCAGAGATTAATCATGATGAATAGTAGCTAATAAATCTGAAAAATTGAGTTGGCGTTGAGTTGCTTTCTTTACCCCATCTATTCTCACGTCTAACTAGTATTTGTGGTCATATTCTTGCATGAGCTCCAGTTTTTCATACACTTTTTCCCATTCCAATTGCCATTTACTTGCAACTTTTATAGATACACACACACGCACAAGATACACACAATTCATATCCTATGCATGCAGTAGTACACAGTACACACATGACACAACACAAGCTTGCATTGCATTTGCATGCACACATCAGTCAACTCTCATGATATCATCCCCTCTGTCTTGTACATCATTGATCAGTCTACTTTAACTTTGACCTTTCCAAAGTTATTTTCATTGATGTAGCTTTAAGAGTACCTAATATGTTCCAGTACAAGATTACATTTGAAGCATGCCATGTGTGTACAAAAAACAACCAAAATGCATGTTACAATTTTTGATGGTGCATTCAGGAAGGATAGCTTTGTTACACACAGAGCATTCTGTGATGCTCTAGCAGAAGAAAGTGCCAGGCTCTGTGCTGCAAATGTCCCCATTTTAATGTCACCATCATCTCATGCTAATAACACCAACACCACCTCAATCCCAACATCAACTTACCCATTTCCTCTCCTCTCTGTCCCTAATTTCTTCACTCAGGGGAATGGGACCCACACACAGGATCATCATCTCCCACAAAACCCACCTATCCATGTCTCCTTCAACCCATGGGACCCACCTCCCCAAAACCCTACTAACCCTACCTACAAACACATCAAGGCTGAACAAACCAATCTCAACAGCAATGATGATTTTCAAGTGCCTTCTTCTTCACCATTGTTGTTCTACCATGATCCTGGCCTCATGACGTCATCTTTCCGACATGCGCCATCTTCCGCGCACCTCTCGGCTACTGCATTGCTCCAGAAAGCTGCTACGGTGGGGGCACATTCTCCGGGGCAGATGCCCTCCACCATGAGCACCATGGATATTGGCTGCATGGGAGGTTCTAGTGGCGGTGGTGGGGTCCACGTGAGTGCCAGCATGTCACCGGACTACCTTGGGAACTACGCTACAAAGCAGCAGAAGAGTGAGGGTTTGACTAGAGATTTTCTTGGGTTGACAGGAGGAGAGAGAGGTGATCAGAGAGGAAATGTTGACGTCAATGTTAACGTTAACGTGAACTTGAGGAGTCTGCTATCTTACACCGGGGGTGTTGAGTTCCCGGGGTATAATGACCGTGACCATTCACTCATAAGGACTCGGGTCGGGTTTGTATCCGACCCACATGGATCTGATGCTTGGGGCAATTGTTAAGAGAGGCAGATCAGAGATTATGAAGAAGCTACGAGAATGTTATGAATTTTTTTTTGATGTCTACGATTCTCAAACCTTTTGTGGCATGCTTTAATTTGAGCTAGGACTGCATGGCTTTATTATTTCGTTCCCAACGGGTTTCGATTAAATATATAAATTGCACAATTCAAGTTGATATTCAGAAAGATCTATATCTATGTTCTTGATTCTCAAAACTTTTGACTGTGCTTTATATATATACCACGACTTTAATTACGGGTGCTTAATTTTATTGTGTAAACTAGAAGCTCCACCCTGTAGACGTTTGAGGTGCACACTTACAAAATATATGTACAAAAAAATAGGCAACGATCAGTACCAGATATCCATCACACCCCACTGATATTGCTCGAAAATATTTTGAATTTTCTATGTCTCTTTACTCGCACGAAAAGACGGGAAGGTTTCAGGATTATGAGATAAAAATTACGGTTGGATTGGGTTAATTTTTTTTTAGTAATTTATTTAGACCTATCTGCTCGAGTTTACCTGTTTCTTTTATATACTTGCGCAAGTGTGAGTAAAGGCAAACCTCCCGCACTCTACATTTGAAAGTGGTCATGGTCATGGCATGTTCGACTATACAATTATGTTTTAACAAAGAATTGGATACTCCAGCCACTAATTAAATGGACAAAAAGTCGTGTGTTCCTTCTGCCACATAATTGTAATGATATCTAATTTGAGTTTATTTTCGCACATTAAATTTTGGGAATTATGGCCCTTATTCTCACAATTTCGGTAAAGAAGGTCCAAAATCTCACAGGTTGAATTATATTATATTTATATTTGACCCGGGTTCGAATCCTAAGTGCACTATATTATATTGTTGAATCAAAACAAACGCAAACTACTGATGCGTTGCCTCTGAATATAACGCATAAAAATTTTGCGTTGAACCTTTAACGCAAAGTTAAACAGAAAACAATTATTTCATAAGCAAATAAAATCACATGTCACTATTAAACGCAAATAATAGATGCGTTTTTTGTTTAAATTAAAAACGCAAAAAAATATTGCGTTTTCAAGTGATAAAAAAGGCCATATTTCAGCGGGCGTGAGATTCAGGGCCTTTTCCCCAAATTATGATAATAAGGGTTATTACCAAAATTTTGGGTAATGTTACAGGTACAAAAAAAATATAAAAAAATTGTTAAAAATAATGAAAATGACTCGCACAAGCACGCGAGCTCGTGAATCTCAGTATCGATTACGAGTCTTATTTTCTTTATTCGAGTCCGGCCTGGCCCGATTCGTAAATCATGTGTACCGGTTCAGTGTTCATGCTTCACGAACTCAACCTGCGTTCAGTCCGTCCCGCACGGACCGCCCAAGGCCAACTGGCCAACTCTAGTCATTGAAATGATTTTATTAGTGATTATAATGTAAATGTACGAGAGTCCATTTTCATTTAGAATTTTTTTTTTGCCAATAAAAAATTGACAAATATCATTTTATAATTTTCTTGGAAATCAATTTAATACCACTAGCATTTTCCTTATTTTTTACCGCTATATTGTCTCATAATACTTGATTGTGTTGTTATTTTCGATTCTGAATTAAATCCTAGCTTTAACTTATAAGAACTTACAAATCCTGGTTCGGAGATCAGTTTGGTATCGAAATTCTATTACTAGCAGTATCATAATTATTGCCTATGTTAATCTTATTAACAAGTATACAGCATAGATTAGTCAAACAGCTTCGCAAATGGGACAAATTATCTTCAATCTTTCGGAATGGATTCAAACTTATATTTTGTTACATATCTTCGAATTTAAAACAAAAGCGTAAAAGAAGTGTGGGACAATTGCATGTAAAGAAATGATTAATGGCATATAGCCATATACAAACTTTTAAATTATTTACTTTGGTTTTACATGTGGAAGGGCCACTTGACAGTGAAGAAAACAGAAATTCTGTCATGCGAGATCAGAAGGTGAGTGAGTAGTACAAGTACAAGATGAGCAAAGCAAGTAGTACCAAACAGAATATATATGAATTTCAACAATCTCCAGTAAAAACAAGCATACATGTCAGTGTACCTTCCTCCACTAAAATAGATGTAGTTGTTGACTATTTTTATTAATTCATCAATTATTGATTCAGTGGTTGAAATAACCACATCGATCTATATTTAAGTGCAACAGGATTATCTAATTAATTTGAGAGCGGGAGAGAGAGAGGGAGAGAGAGAGAGAGAGAGAGAGAGAGAGAGGCCGACTTGATGTAATTATATGATTTTACTGCAATTTCTACTACTTTTATTAGAAAAGATTAAAGAAAAGGAAAAAGATTAGATGAAATACACAGAAGTTTATGTAGACTTTTGTAAAGCCGGGGAGTATAAAACCTGCAGTAAGCATGAGTATAAAGATGATGGTGTGGGTTTATGTGTGTGAGCGCGCAAGTGCTGCAGGTGGTCCGGGACAGTGTGGTACAAAATTTAAAGGGAAATAAAGGAGAGGAATGAAAATAAAGACGAAAAAGATGACGAAAATTAAAAAATACATTCAAGTGACATGCATCATTTCACAAAAGCTAATAAAATGTCAACGAGTTTTTGCAAAAGATATACCATGAAATTTTCAAAGTGTGAAGTACCGGAACATGTCTTGCTGCTTTTCCCCTTCACGGTTTACTCTTTCTTAAATTCCGTGCATGTTACATATCGGTCAGTTTTTGGCAGTCATATAAACAAACAAATGTGTAATACCACCACAAACTTTCTCATAATCTCGGGACGCTCTTCCTTGTATCTGTATGGACCACATACCCATCAACTAGAACACCAATATTTCGATTATGCTAATCGTATTTCATGATAACTTGATTCCGAATTTGAACAAGTACTAATATCAAAAATTATTGCATAGACATAGTGCAGTAGAATGGCAATCAAGCATGTGATTATGACATCTAATCCGCGTTTTATCATAAAACTAAACAAAAATACAGCGTATCTGGTTCAAGCTGGATTTGGAAAATGTAAGATGTACATAGACAATACATTTACTACTCCTAGGAGCCACATTTCTCGAAAATGAAAATTATGAGCTAAAAACACCGTAGCTCGAAAGAAGGTATATTCATTATTGAACACCTCTATAAAGAGAAGAGGGAGTGGAAGAGTGGTCCTAGGGATTAATGCAATGAAGGACCAGGGTTTATAGTATATCCTAAGCTTTTAGAAAGTATGAATGTAAGTTGCAGGGCTTAGGTACAATATATACCATTTGCCTACTAAAAGAGTCTGGCTGCCTCTTTTTATCGTCCCCTGCAGCACAACCAGACAAACTAAAAGGGTTCTCTTCTATTCCCTACCCTTTCTCTCTTTCTATCTAACAGAATTTTGCATATGCCATCTTTTATCAAGGAATCTCATTTTCACAACTTAATTATTTCTTTATTTATTCTCCTCTTCCTTCTAAGACCAATAATAACTAACTGCTTTTCCCTTTCCCCTGCTTGAGCTCTTCTTGGATGACCAATGGTCGAGCAAGTTTGAGGAGATCATTTTCCCCTATAGTAAATATTTAACAGCATAAGATTAAAGAATATGAAGTTCTTAAACCGGCATAGCCTCTTCTAAATAGACCACAGACTAGAATAATATCACAGTATTGATCATGTCAATATAGAAGATATCTAATCAAAGAGTGTTAAAATCCTCAATTTTAATGCCACACCACAATATATTTCTATAACCAATAGATTAAATCTCCATACGAGACAAAGCTTTTATTGTAATCCGACAGACCGAGAATATTTAATTACTGCACCAATATAAAATTTAAATTTACCATTATCCAGTATAATACAAATAGAACAAATCCAAATATTCAAGACACTATTCACCTATATATTACATATTTCCTTTTACAAGTTATACATTTCAACGATACCTTCGCGAACCTAATAGACTTACAAGTCACACAATCAAATATTTTCGAAGTGGGAACTTAACAAAAGATCTAGGGGGGTAGAAAATTAATTTGAACGTGTCTTAGTTTATTTGTAAAGACACTGATATAGTGACAATTATATACTAATAATTTAATACCCCCAGTCCACATTTTTATGTAAATCTCACTTTTTAATCACAATCTTCAGCATTAAAGTTCAATTTAATAAAGTGGTGATGATAGGATTTGGCTTCTGCTGAAAGATTGAATTACCAGACCTCTAAAGGCTTCAGGAATGTTTCTCTGAATGTTTTGACGTATTTTATTACAAGTTATAAATCGCAATAGCAACTCAACTTGGTTTTTATAGAAATCATATATAATTGGATGACATATATCTTACTACTAATGCTAAGTAGTAAAAGAATTACTTATGCAAATAGTAAAAGGAAATGAACAAGGAAACCTAATTCTCAGCACAATATGCAGACAGCATTTAGACAGATGGATCAATCAGACAGGGTCATGAGAACAAAAGTTAATTGATTATAACCATTCCATGAGACCAAAAGAAAAAATTGTAATGAAGTCCTAACAGAGGCATAAGTCACCTAAATTCTCTACCTTACCAGTCAGCTTCTAATCATTTCGCTACGTGGGTCCTGTGTTTCTTAGTAGCTTTCACCAACTAAATCAGATAAAGTCTAAGAGAATATATCGGTATGGTTTTTGGACCACAACTGCGGTTAAAATTCACAATACCATGGCTACTTATGTGCAGCAATGAGATCACAAATAAAAGTTCACCACTCAATCTCCTTGCAGCCCAACAAAAGAGACTTATCTTCTAGACTTTCATTTCCTCTTAAAGATATTAAGACACTGGGTAAGATTAAGGAGAGGAAGATATTAAAATACTAGGAGAGGGTCGAGCGCCCACGGGGGAGATGACCAAAGATCCCTACTACTCTAATTATATACAAGGAGATTAGTACAACAAAAAAACACTAGGTAAGATTAAGCTAATTCTGAAGCATGCTGAATGATTGAAAGTAGATATATGGTACCAACTAAAACTTTAAGACCCTACGTTACATTTTAGTAAAAAATGTAATCCATGTCAAAAAAAATTTAAAAATTGACAAACAGCTTACATGGACTAAACTTGAAGTAATAGTAATATCCAGGGTAAACTCACAAGTATGCAAGAGTTGCTACTGGTGAGGCAATCAATTTGCACTACTGAAGGGCCCGGCTGCTTTAAGGGAGTCCATGTTAATAAATATTTCATCCAACCCATGGTGTTGATCCATTAAACTTGATTCCCATATATTTGTCTAGAACGTTTTTAAAAGCCTGTATGTCAAAAAAAATAAATGCATCATTGCTTGTGTTTGGTCAATTTTTTTTTAAGTGAGTGTTCATTTCTCTTGAATTAACACATAAAATTATGAATACATATGTGGGTTATTATTACCATACAAGTTCGGAAGAAAGAAAACATCTCGCAAAGAAATTAAAAAAATTCAGGATATTGCAACTTTCACTGTAAGAAGAATCAATACTTCTATCAAAGTTGAATGGGTAGAAAGTAAATATGCTAATTAAAGCCCTGCCTATACTCCACAAACTTGAGCAAGCATTTAGTTCAATCATTCAGGTCATGCACTGGATTCTTGCAAAAACCAAAATCATGAACCCAGTTCCTCTGCAAAACTGTGAAAAGTACAAAAACTATGTGCACGGATAACTTTAATAAGAGTATTTATATTGTCTACATCTAATTTCTTATATTGAACCTTGGCTGCAATTCTTCTAGTCCAAGAAGTTATGACTTCTCACCTTTGTAACATTTCAGGGTTCAGAGGAACTGACGAGCATGATAAACTAGTCCAAATCAGAAAATTTTAAGAATCAATATACTATATGGCCTGTGATGCCATTATTGCTATGTTGCTGCAGGAAATTGTATACTCTCTTTATTTATTATAAGACTAACTAGCTAACTTAGCCGCGCATAGAGATGCACAAAAAGCCCGGGCCCGAAAATCTGGCCCGGCCCGATATTTTTAGGCAAAACCCGGCCCGGCCCGGTTAAAAGCCCGGGCTTCGGCCCGGCCCGGCCCGATTAAAAGCCCGAAAAAGCCCGGTTATAATCTGATTATTCTAATATATTTTCTTATATATTTATAAATTCACATTTACTATAAATATAAATAATACTTTAAACACATATATATTTACATATTTGTGATTAATAATATTATTTATATACTTCGTGCATAAATAATGAAAGAAGATATAATAAGTACACTATATATATTTTGATATCATTGTCACGAACATTTGGATATCATTGTTATCATAACAATGATATCATTGTTATCATTGTTATCATAACAATGATAAAATATATTATATAAACATGTTTATTTTTTGCCGAACTTAAATGTTTTCAACGAAGTAATGTTTTCCTAAAATATTCCATGTAAACTAATACATTTTTACGATGATCTAGTTGCTAACACATGTATTCTTCGGAATCTCTAATAATACTAGATCTGATTTAAATTAGAAAAAAGCCCGGCCCGATCCGATCCGGCCCGCGCATAGCATGCCCCATGTATATTCTAGTTTATAAATTTTAAACTTTATTCTTGAAATTAGATAGTCTAATATTTTTGGTACGAAAAATATTTGATTATTAGATAATTATAAATTTAAAAGATAATTAGGTGGAACAATAATAAAAAGATTAAGTGTGTAGATTCTCTTTTGAAATAATCATTTAGATCAATACTTGCATTAACTGGTTTTATATTTAGAATTATAGAAAATAAAGAACTACTCAATTATTAAATTATAATATTTAAGAATAAAAACGTTATTTACATTGTACATAATAAAAGACCCTTTGCAAAGTTCAATTATAAAATTAGAATAATAAGATTTTTTCGGCTGTTCAATAAAATATTTATAAACGTTGATAAAAAAAAATTGTCAAAATTTTAAAATCTAAATGATGAGATTGTTAAACGACAATTTTTTTTATATATTTAAGTAGTTTAATACATCAATATCATGTTGAAGATGTAAAATCAAAAAACCAACTTACATATTGAAACATAAAATAAAATTTGTTAAAATATATGATTGATAAAATAATTCTCGTTATAAATGTTTGGGCAAGAAAGAGGAATATGCTTAAAAATAGTACATTATATATCATAGAGCACAAAAGCAAGAAGCATAAAGCATAAGAATCTGATTGCACTTTTATAGGGAAAGGCTTAATGACATACTAGAAGAATTAACTTAAAGAGATATTAGAGTGTCGTATCACCTATCCTATGTGGGGGGGGTCGCGCTCCGGTGAGAACTTGTTAAAATGAGAACCGGTGATTTATGTAGTTAAAATTGGTGAATTTTTGAAAAGTTGAAATTTCGAATTTGGTAAATTGGTGATTTTTGTGCAAATCAAAAAATTTAAATTTTATAAAATCACCAAATTTGATTACGAAAATCACCGGTTCTCATTTTAAGAAGTTCTCATTTGAGCAAAAGCTTATATATATTATGATTAATGTTAGGTAAAATCAAATAGCTACACAAGTTCTTATTTTTCAAAAAAAAAAAAAGTATGCATGTGTTTGTGTCTCTGCGGGTCTGTGTGACTGCCTTGTCTCAAGCCTCTCTATTAATCAATGTAAGACCCATGTCGGCTTACCTCTGGAATAACACTGGGTAGGAGGCCGCACATTCACTTGCATACGATGAAGTTTTCCGTTCATCCTGTTTTTTTCGTGGTAGACTTGAAAAATATACTTATGATTGATAAAGATAAGTTTTGCTAATATTTTTTCTTCCCTCCTATTGTCACTTGTTTCATATCCTCTGCCGTCTCATTGAACTCCGGCATACATGTCTCAGCTAAGTCCCAGTATCCATGCACAAGGTAACTTTGACTCCAATGAATGCTATAACTAAACAACATACTAATAGGAAAAAAAGTCATAGTCCTGCTCCATGATGTCTTACAGAACATACTTATGAAAATTGGGTAAACCGTAAACATCACAAAACTATAAGGGATGACCTTGATGACACATAAAATAATTTTATTATAAGAAAATATATAAGATTACACAAAAAATAAGCAACATATAAAACAACAGTTGTAATACCTGAAGTGCAAATGACTCTTTCTGATTCAGTAAAGCATCCATTACAGCAAATTGGTCATCAAATACCCCATAAAAGATCTGATAGAATTGGTTCCTAAAAATGTCACAAGACAGACAGGTGGGTGCTTAGATAAGACTGTTAACAATTTAAAACAATAACTTTGCATGACAACACCCACCGATCTTCTTCATCCATTGATTGATCCATCTCTTCCAGCCTCCTTGTAAGGACTTCAGCCCCTACTGGTGAAAGCAAGTGCAGAACTAAAGCTTCTAGAGTTCTAGGAAAATTTTGCTGAAAAGAATAAAGTAGTTTACATATTCAACAAGGAGAGGTAATATAACAATATAAACCACATCTACAATTAGATATTTGACTGGCAAGATTTCAAATTTTAATTTAAAATTCTGTCACTGGAGCAGCATCTCTAGTTTACAAGAAACCATCCTAAATATATAAAATGAACATAAGACCGGATAAAGTTAGTGGTTGTACGATAGACACGACAAAGACAAACAATTTAGAAAATCCCACCAAAATGAAGTAATGAACAGTGGTTCTAGTCAAGCTGAACGTATCTAAGGTGAAAATTATCTATTCTAAACCTCCGAGGACACTGACTCAGCGGTAGAGAATCTAGTGATTAGTTGAGACGGAATTATAAAAACCTGGATGAGGTGTTATACGAGTCGAGGGTTCCCGACAAGAAAACTGACTACATCATCCCCAGCATAATAATCAGTACGACTCAATATGACTTTACCAGATTGATGGCAGAGTCATCAAAAGACTAAACAAAGGTATACAAACTCACCGCCATTGCAAGCAAGACACTTTGAAGGGTAAGCGGTTGAAGTTTCCAAATGATACTTGCAACTGGATCATCTTCTAAAAGATAGGCATCTTTTAAATTAAATTTATTTGCGTCTTTTTCTCCAACAGCAAAGACATTCGATGTAGAAGGTTCTGTTGATTGACTCTGATCCATAATATTGACACAGTCATGGACTAAAGACACAAGTGCATGGAGGGACTGCATAGCAAGCGGCTCCAGTTCATGCAATGTGGTCCTTTCTATAAGCTTCTTTGCTTTCGTACCCTTGGTCAAACAATCTTTGTTCAGATTAGGCACATCATTATCTGTTAAAAAAGCATTTTATTTTGTATTAATGCTTGGAATCAGAGTTCTATGCTCAGCATTTAGACTGATAGAAGGGACAGAGATATGAGATAGCAATCATATACGTACAAAGTCTGGAGGACAATATAACAACAAAAGAGAAGCAAACCTGTTTTTCTATCAGACAAGTCTTTTGTATTTGTTACTGTTTGACCCACAGCATTTGAAGCTTTACAAAGCACTTGGTTCTGTTCTGATCACGAGAGCCACATTTATTGCTATGCTTATTGCTATTCTAATTAAGAAACATTAAAAATGCATATAATTCTTACGATCTGAATAGTGTTTCTCACAATAAGAGGTTTCATGACATTTAATTCAAAATATTACAATTGATGCAATAAATTTACAAACAAAGTATCAAAGACACAAATTCTAGACTTTTAATCAGCAGAGACGGAAAGTAAGAGGGGACAATACAACTTCACAACATATTACAACTCTAAAATAATAGATGGAATTAAGAATTTAGAAGGTAGCACTTGTGTAGGAAAGCACAAAGGATGCAAATTTGATAACAAATGAAACGGGAAACAAGAAATCAGGAATTTTTGAAATTTAAACTACGAAGTTTACACATTTTACACTTCCAGTTCAGGCAAAACAGATTTACACACGCATGATTATGAGACTAGTTAAACATAAGACAAAAAAACCGTCAACTTTCCAAGTGCACAAAGTTACATGTGAAATGCAGGGTTCTCTAAACAAAACATTTTTTAACCAGAAAAGTACAGATGCTAAAGAGAGATATTATTCTCTTGCCACCACAACTTTGACAACAAAGTGAAAAACAAAAAATTAAATGAAGAGAAACAACTGTAGCTTACCATTTCTTTGTCGGTTAGTCTTTAAAATAAATCAAGAAGACAGCAAATGATACATGTAGAAAAAGGAAATACATCAGCTTGTTGTATTGAGTAATACATTTTTTTAAAAATGAAAAAAGGGAAAGTAACAACACGAGTGAAGGACAATAAGCACCTTTTTACTATTCTGCGCATGTAATAAGCATCCATATGCTCTGACATCCCCAACATTACCTCAGATCGCCACCAAAAATTCACCGCTATGGTCAGACAATCACTATCTACTTGGTGAAACCTGTGAAAAAAGAAAATGGCATTAAAAAATTAAGGTATAGATATATATTACATAAGAACTTGAGGTTTCTTTGCCACTCAGAAACATAGACACCAAAAACATCAGGAATTAAGTGAAAGTTTGAAAATTTACTTCAGGTCTGATAAATTACATACTTCTCTTGTTCTTTAGATTAAGCGAAATGTAGATGAAAGTAAAATACAGCAGTTTACACTATCTCACTTATGTAGTTGCCTGTAGAAATAATAGATAGCCACACCCACAGGCCTTTACTGTCATTGTCAGGTGATGCAAGACAGAAGTTGGAACAAATTAGATACAACAAAATATTGATGAAAAAAGTGAAGAGATAGAAGTAAGGTCATTAAACCCCAGAACCACCACTACCCTAAGATTTCCCAACAGCAGCAGATTTTTCTACGCGGGGACTACATCACTTCCATTGGGCTGATAACATGATAGAGTAAGGCATGTGATCCCTTGGGCTTATTTCAAAAAGGTTCTAACAAAGAGTAGAATCTAATATTGAATAGATTAGCTGACAACAGTCAAAATATGGGCGCCAAAATCCAAGACAAAGGGGTCTATCATGTGCAAGTAAGCTGAACGCCGTGATTGATGAGCGGGTGTGTGGATTAGGTTTCGCGTTGATCTTTAGGAAGAATCTACCAATTTGTTTTATAAAAAAAAATCTATATCAAAACTGCATCCTGATATAATTACAAATTCTTATCTACAGACCACATAAAGTAATACACCAATTTTTCAATACTAGATATACATGAACTACCTTATAATAAATAAAAGAACCTCACTCATTTTCACTTGTGTTCCCCTTCATCATATCATCTTGCAATTACAACTAAAAATTTTAACCCTAAGATCTAAAAAACTTGACAAAAGCAATAACAATTTAACACTACAATCCGAGTCAAACTAAATCAGAAATATAATACCAGAAACATAAAAATTGATGGATAAACATACATCTCACGCTGTATGAAACTTGAAGTTAACAGTGCATTGCCCTTAGACCAACTACATCTCCACATTCATTGATTGTAAAATATTAAAAATACAACTGAGACAAATGAACCTTGGACTGGAAGAAGAACGAAAAAGAATACCACACTCTTTTATTTCCTGCCTAGTGCCCTACTAAAAGAAAATGCAAAATCTAGTACTGCATTTTATCCATGAACATTGCATTCTGAAAATTTCCAAAGTCACTGGCCTGTGCCTAGTTTCGTGAAGACTCTAATCTGGATGTTCAAGTAATCCAAATACTATCCCTGCGTAATACTGGAATAGACATAACCTTTTTTTAATATGAGAAATTAGAATGTCCATCATAACACCAAAAGAGAAGTATAGGAAAGTTCAGTCCGTCTCTAAAGCATTTATACAGTTTTGCCATTCCAAAATTCGAACAAGGTGAAGCCTATGATGCTCGGACTCGTTTGGAAGGATCGGACACGGATACGGATCGGGGTGTCTGACTGTTTGAACTCCAAAAGCAATGACTCGGGGACACGTTTAAAAAGGATCGGACACGGGGATTTGGACACGGGTTTCGTGAATCGATTTGAGGATCCCTTTTTAATTATAAATATTTTGGAAAAATACAGATATGCACATATATATTCCAGCCACTATATAGATTAATATTTCGTCCAAGCACTAAATTTGATCACGATTGTCTTTGCTTTTACCCATAACCATTTTTTATTAAAACATAAATATTTAATTAAAATTATGAAATAAAAATATGAAAATGACCAAATAATAAGACAAGTACATGCTTTGTTTAAAATTAAGAAAAGTGATAGAAGATGTGTATAGAAGTAGGACCCACGACAATAATAATTATGTTTTCTATTGCTTTGTACAGCTGTAAGTTTCAATCGGTCTTACCTCTTTACATTTTACAATTATTATCCCCCACAACCCAGCCCAACAACCCTCCTTCTCCTTTGACTTTTCTGCATAAAAGATATACATACACGAATATGTATACATACGCGAACATATGGGTTCGACGGAATAACGAACCGGGTAACTCTGATTTAGGACTCGAGTCATTGTTTATCTTCTCCCTTCCAGTCGTCTTCTTCCCCAACCCTCTTTCTCCTTCCTTTTCTTGGCATGATTCACGCCAACCTGTGCTTATCGCCTAAATTTTGACTCGCCGGAATCTTATCGCCGGCGGCCGTGTCCAGATTTCACCGGCAGGATCGGACCCGGATTCCGTGTCCGTACCCGGGTCGTGTCGACACGGGTACGGCATGGTAAACAGGCGAGTCCGAGCATCACCGTGAAGCAGTACAAACAAAATAGATAGAAAACTTACCACCCTTCAGGAATGAAAAGTGCATCGCCTGCATGGATTGTGACTTTCTGGGAGATTGTCGCTAACCCTTCTGCTCTTGGGTGCACTAAAAGATCAACTTTTCCTAGAGCAACAGCACTTTAAACAAATAAATGAAATATAGGTTTAATGCCAAAATAAAACTCATAAAAACATTAAAAGCCCCTCATCTTTAGGGCCATGGAGGAAAAAGGTAAAATGACATAAACGGTGTACCTATGATTTGAAGCCTCCCCGTGTAATGGCATTGGGTATAAGTACGGACTTGCTGAAGGGGGCCATAAGAGAACTGGGAGTACATGGTATAGAGAGTTAAAGAATTAGGATACCCAGACCTCAATAATAAAAGCCTTACAGCACACTACACACAGAGGTTAAAGTTACAAAAGTTAAAAATATCTTCAGACGATATTGAGTTTCTTGTCTTCGTATTTTGTGAGTGGGGGTAGGACAGGAATGGGGATTTACAAGTGAGACAAGCTCTCCCGAACAAATTATCAAAATTAACATGTATCTTAAAATGTCAAATAAAAAGTGATATAATGATGCGAAGCAGAAAATATATAAGCTTATGCTTAAAAAACTAACCGAGTCAAACATACATAAAATATTTTGTGAATAATAAGTAATTTGGGCCCATATTTCGAATAGTGTGGGCTTAATGTTTAAAAATAATAACATTGGACATTAAACAAATAATTTTTGAGACTTTATTTTCTGGCCCATATCTGAGTGTCAAAATATAAACAAACATGAAACCTAAATCATATAACAAATTTGGAGCTGCATTTATGTTTTAACTATATACATAGCGAAACATGCATAATCTATATGATTTACATAAAGACAAGTGTGTATATCCCCAAAACCCTAAGTCATCCTTTCTCTTTATAAACATAAATAATCTTTATGATCTTTATAATCTATTTCGTCGTGTTGTCTGCATGAGAATATGAGAATAAGCTTAAACATAGTTCCATGGATCTCGGCTCAATCGGGTATGTGATACGAGTACATGGACGTTAGCTTGAGTGAATCAAGTACAATGAGTCATGAATCGGGTTCACATATCGATTTGAGGAGCCCTTTTTAATCATAAATATTTATTATATATAAATTTCAGCTAGTATTATACAGATTTTCATTTTGATAGCTAAATTTTAAAAGTAAAATATTAATATTTGTAATAATTTAAAATTAATTAATCTTAAAAATTAATATTTTGCATTTATAATAAAAATTGAAATTAAAATGTACAAATGCATATGGAAGTGCAATGCATTGTAATTAAATTACAAGATGTGGATGTTGTGGATGTTGTTGGTGACTAGTTGGCCCGGTAACAATAAAAGTTATTATGAATATAAGCATGATATAGTCCATCTTCATTTCATATAGTCACAAACGAGTACATATGTACATACTATTAATATTTTATTCCCATAAAAAACAGTCCTCTTCCCATGCCCAACCACTCCACCCCTCCACGCCGTCTTCTTCAAACTCGCATCAAATTTGTACGCACAACCACATAACATTTAAAATAAAAAAACTATCAGCCATATAATACACAAATTAAACAATCCAACATTCACTTTCTTGCTTCTTTTCGCTTTTATGGTCATCGGAATAAAATAAAAACCATGGCGATCCAGGTCTTCTTCGACCCATATTCCGGTACGAGTGACCCAGTTCACGGATCCATGGGTCAACCCGAGAATCATGTAACTATGTTAAGAGGAATACAACCGCTTATGAATTTTTGTATAATCCAATAGATAATGATTTTGAGGTTAGGGTTTTACCGCCAAAGTTTTGTGCGGAGGTTTATGATCTGGAAAGGGATGTTTGGGTTGTATTGACATCATCTCGCTTATGTCATTTTCTAACTGATATTTAACATGCCCCCCTCACTCGAATATCCATCTTGGGATGAAAAACCTATTTTGGGATTGAAGAGTGGATCACTAGGAGCTCGTGAGCGTAACCCGAGCGTCCAACTAGACCCAATATATAATTTACCATCGTGAGTGTACCCATCTTTGAGGTAAAGATCCAACTTGAGATTTTACCTTGTGATTATGTAATTGATTATGTAATTTTAGGCAGAAGTGGTAGATGAAGGTCTTGGAGAATTAGTATCCACTCGAGCCAATACCTGACGGAAAGCATTGAGTTCAGTCACACTCATTGTCCCCGTTGTTAAAGTAGTTGAGTCAACATGCTCTTTTGGCGCAGCGTGATAAGCAATATTGTGAGTGTCTTCCTAAGCCTCTATCGAATGAACTGCTCGACTTTGTCCTCCTTGGCCAAGACCTCATAAGTGAAGGTGTAAGATAAAGCATTTATCACAGGAATGGTAAAACTTATTACAATAGTCACATCGGAGAACATCTTTTTCATCATTCGAAGCCTCAGTCATCCGTGTGTGTATGTGCTTCACGAGGCTACTTCCAACCAGTCTCTAGCCGGTTAGTCATTTTACAGTTCTCTACTCCATGGTATGTTCCCTATTCTGGTCAGATAATTTTGTTTCTCAAATTGGGCAGAAGTTTCCCTTGAGAAACTTGATGCTTTAAATGAAAAAACTTGTTTTTTCTGCCAGATTGCGTACTCACTCTGATACCATGTCACGACTTATACGTATAGATACCTGAATACAAGAGAGATAACGTAGAGAGATAATGATGCGATAAAATGTGTGTACATTTTCTAATATGTTACGTTATTATAAGAAGTAAGGCTAGCCTCTTTATGTGGATAAACTTAGCTTCTAACTAAAGCGTTCTACAGTAGTTACTTGGTGGTTACTCTTGCTACAAGAAGTCAGCCTGAGTGACATCATCTCGCTTATATCATTTCCTAGCTGATACTTTACCATTACTTTTACAAAAATAAAGAAAAAGCAAACGTTATTGATGTCGGATTCTCTTTGGGCCTCATTGTCATATCAAATAATGGCTACAATCTAATACAAACAAAAGACTTTGACAAAAGCATAAAAATACAAATTTCTTAAATAAAGCAAACAATATTGTTGTCAACTGCTCTATTGAGTGCTTTGATGGCGCCATTGGTGGCAGACAAAATTATTCTTCCTCTTGATTTAGAAAAAAATCTCTGATTTGATTCAACCGGTGAGGCTATTGAGCTCTGAAACCTTGCATTTGTTTGACTGGAGAAATCCTTGGCCCATCATTCAAATATTGGACAAGTATTCACTTATCATTCACTTACACTTGGCCCGTCATTCTCTGATTTTTCTAGATAAATTTCTCTACACGTATTCTTCCAAATTGGTTTCTCGAATGATGGTCAAAATTTGGCCCATTAATAAAGGTTTTTCCAAAAGTGCTAAAAGACCTTTATAATCCTTGGTATGATAATATCCCTCTTGTTTCAAAAGCAATCTCTGAAAGATTGATATACAGACAATGACCGTTAGTCTTGTTCACAAAATTCTTCCATAGATATGGAGATGGTTAGGTTCAATCTCTACTAACAAACTTAATATTCCTATTATAAGAAGAAATTTCTTCTTCAAGTGGTGGGGGGAATGCCAGGTAAGGATATTAAATTAAAAACTGAAACAAATAGGTCTATTATTAATACCGATAAGATTCAGGGGTATCAAAGAATCATATTCACAACCCTTATCAGTTGCAAATTTCAAAAATATTTTCAAAAGAAATATCCAAAAGTTTTTGAGGATAAAATAAATATTAGTCTTAGATCATATGAAAAACCAATTGTGTATTACGTATTCTAAAGATGGAGATGAATCTATGAAGATGGCTTCATCACCACTGTCTCTGGACTTCAAATAATACCTTTAATTGTCTAGCAGGCGAATCTCGGTCTCTACAAGAGCGGTATTCCCCATCTCATGAAGATATCGAGGATGCAAAGATTTCTATATGTTCCAACAAGGGAGAAAGTCCAGAAAACAGGGAATAAATATTACCCTTTTGAATCAGGCGTGTCATAAATTCAAAAGGCAAGATAAGCAAATTGAGCGACTCAATATTCAAATGAACGAATATTTTCGAAAATATCACGAAAGCGGCCTTAATGGGAAGTAAGAATAGAGCCACCCATGATATTCAAATTGATTTTTGAAACTGCTCAAAGACTCTTTAGCTTCTGGAGCTCGATACCCTCACTAGTTGAATCAAATCAAAGAATCTTTTCAAAATCAGTAGGAATAATAATTTTGTTTTCCATTAATGGGGCCAACAGAGCGCTCAATAGAGCACTCGACAACAATAATGTTTGCTTTATTAAAGTAATTTGCATGTTTTTGTCAAAGTATTTTGTTTGTCTTGAATTGCACCCTTTATTATTTGATGTGACGATCTGGACCAAATTATACCGGGCATCTATAATGTTTGTTTTATCTTTATTTTTGTAAGTCATTAGTTTTCTTTTGAATTTTGTAAAAGTTGTTTGACTGGGGCTGTTTTTGGAAGCCTTTTTGCTCTCTATATAAAGATTGCTTTGTATCGATTTGAAGCACAATGCAATCTTACCAGAAATCTTCTTACTTTACTACTCTATGTTTAGTTTATACTTTACATACAATATTAAGCTAGTGCTAGTAATATATTAAACTTTTTTCTAGATTTTTAGACTTTATGTTATCCGGCTTTGGTTTATTATATTTCGGACCTTGGTTTATTATTAGCCCGTTAGGTTTTTTATCTCGGTATATATACCGAAACATTACACTAGTACTGGCATGGTCTGATTATACACTTTTCTTTGGAAAAATATATTTGATAATTATTGGGATTCCGTCAGGATTGGGTTGCATTACTGTCTATTAGTGTGTAAATAGTAAATAGTAATGTGCTAGTAAGTGCTGTGTTTTGTATTGTACATATGCTGGTTGTGCTACTTAGTGGGGGTAGAAGTGTCTTTTACTATTAGTTAGTTATATGTCAGTCCTGTCTATATATACTTGTAAAGAGACTTGTGTTTGATTATGAGGAATATATGGAAAAGGCATTTGCCACCAACCTCTTTCTCTCTCTATAACTACTTTCTCTCTCTAGGGTTTCTTACTCTAAAACTCTATCTTCTCTTGCAAGTTTCTCTCTGATTGTCTATCTCTGATCTATATTTCTGCTCTTACCTCTCTGTTTCTTTCCGAATCTCTCTATATTCTCTGTCCTAGCTGTTATCCTTACAATTCTGCACTTATAAATCAGAAAACAACAAGAACAATCAAATATTCAGAAAACTCAAAGTCAGAAACCCTAGTTCCTGACAGATTCATATCATTTCTGAGATTCATATCATTCCTGCTTGATTATTCATTTTAATTCTCTTGTCCTACATCAGTCATCGACATTTTGATAACCAAGTGCATCCTACATTCTTTTATTTTCTCAGTACATTGATATTATAATAACTAAATAAATAAAAAGATGTAAATAGGACTGCGGATTAATAATCTACTTTTAAACTTACATATAATAATCCTTTCAGAGATCAAATATTTTATTGTCATTAAAATTTGGGAAGTGAAAAAGAGGACTCTAGAGCATTAAGAAGACGTTATATATCTTATTAACGAACAACAGTTTTTACTAATTTGTACCAGAAAAAATGTATAAAAACTTATTGACATTCATATTTCATGTAGCATCTCATTGGTCAGAAAAAATCAAGAACCGGCTACCAAAGACACCTTTTAACTCGATTAATCATAAAGGTATGGATAACTGAAGGACAAACCTTGTTTACATCCACTGACTACACATAGAACGTTATGATGTGGATCATAGTGAGTACTTGATCTGGCTCGGGCACTGTTCATCCACAGATTGATAGAAGCCAAGGATTTAGCTTCCAAAAACTCAGGCTATCCAAATAAACAAAATATAAACAGATATTAAAACTTGAGGTCACCATTGTTGTATTGTATATCTAGGAATAAAGCATTCCTTTCTTCCCAAATACTATAAGAGAAGCATTTTTTACTTCTCTTCCTCAAAATTGTGCTAAAAATATGGTTCCACGGTACAAACTGACAGGAAGTGCCAATATAAATTACTATTATGTTATAATAGAATGTTGTATTGTAATAAATATGTATACAAATATAATTGGAAAAGATAACATACAAGCAAATATATGCTGAAAGAACACATACCAGCTTAATGTCTTCACTTAAAGTTGGCAGTTGTACTCTTTCCTCAAGCTCAGTGTTCATAATGGGAACCTGCATTATAGAGTTCAAATACCAACTTCAGTAATTGCCATGTTGGGCTCCTAAAATATTTGACGAGATATGTAAAAGTTGTCCAGCGAATGTGGACCCATATAATCCACCTAGTTAATATTCTGTAAAGTACGTTAGAATTTAGAAATATGGGAAACAGTACTCTGAAGTTGCAACCTGTGCTAAATAAACTTGTTGCTTATCATCTTCAGATGCTAAACATCTTTGGCCTGATTCATCTGATTGCACATCTTTCTCTGTGTTAAAGCAAGCACCTAAATTACTATCTTTGTTTTGGTAGAGCTCCTTACAAATTCCTATAAAGGTAGAAAAGGGCAATGGAACCTGCAATGAACGCAAATAAAAGTTAAAAGAGAGTATGCAAACGGAACAGATACTTGAACCTACTTTGATAAAGCGGTGACATTATGCATATACCCTCTCATGCCTTCTGATATCACCATAAAATACTGGCGCAGATTTGGACAGCATGGCCTCAACAATCGATGACCCCACTTGTCCCTAAGTATCCGTTTGTTAAAATGCAGACAACAAAAAGCACTGTTTAAATAAATATTGGCGTGATAAATGGATTAAGCACATACCAATTGATACTTGTAAAACTTTCGAGACTAACTGATTAAGCCATAGATTTATCAAATGAATAAAGCACTGCCATATACATTGCACACTCATAAAACCAATTATAACAAAAATTGGTATAATTATAATATAATACAATCTTCGCGTACATTTAAAATGTTTCGTCTCTAGCAGGACAATTAGCTGAACACAATTGCGCGACTAGTAAATAAATAACTAAAACTACCGAACAATTATCTGAACACAATTATTCATCAATCTTAACTCGAACTCTACTATTTCAAATGTTTCATCTCTGGTAGAAGAATTAGCTGAACACAATTCACAAGCCGACTAGTAATGAATTAGTAAAACTACAATAGCAGTCTAGCGCATAAGTGCAAATAGCAAGCAGTAACTATCGATCATTATTCACTTATATCTCGATCTTAACTCAAACTCTACTAGCTCGAAAAAGGACATATAAATGGCACATAGATAACATTACAAATCATACGAAACGAAATGCCTCTCTTCTTCCTCCATCCTAATATCGTATAATCTACCTCAACTCGCTTAACTATTCAACTGTTCAACTGTATTTTAGCTTAAAACACATTCAAAATATTTACATTTTTTCATAATAATATATTATCGATAATTTAAAAAACAAAAATTAAACATATTAATACAGACCTGCAAATAATCAAGACCGCCATTGGATGGATTCCAGAGAGTAAAAGCCTTCCAATTCTTAATACATCCAACAATTACCTGCGCAGTAAAAAAGTGAAAACATTCCGTTATCATCTATTTTAGTTTTGGAAAAATGGCGGTGAATAAATGTTTGTTAGTTAGGAGAAGAATTACAGCAGGGACGTTTTTGAGTTCGATTTGAGAGGTGAATTCTTCAGGTGTTGGAATCTTCTCGCACCTTCGAATTTGTATACACTCGTTCTCCATTCTTTTTTAGCGAGACTGGATGGAGGACACTCGGAATGGGCGCTCGACTATGCGGAGAAAATTGAAGGGATCGCTCGCCTTTGGGGATAAATGCGTTAAACCTCGATCAATAGATACCCTTTGAACTGAAATATTATATTGTGTAATAGAGATTATTCATTTATCAAAGTGAAAAATACATTGTCTCTATTTCGTTGGGATTAAAATAAAATATTTATTTGACGAAATTATTTGTTTATCGATTATTTGTTTATAGGGGGTTCTTAGGTAGAAAGCAAAATAAATAGAGTAACCGGAGTATTCTTTATATATTTTTTCTAACCATAAACATTTTTTCGTATATACTTTATATTAGAATATAATTATGGGTGAGTAAAAAAATAGAAATTGAAACCAAACTTGATTAAAAAAATTAATGGTGTAAAATTAAATGAATCGAAGTTGAGAAATACGAGAAAATGTCCAAAATAACTATTAATTATATGTTAGCATGCTGTTACGCCCAAATTTCTGCGGATGCAAGAACACCGTTCCGTCGTCCAAGAACTTCCTTTAGTCTTAACTCGAAAAGGAAAAAAATGTGAGGGATTTTCCCCCTGATTCACATTCAGGGTGAAAATCAATAATCTGAGTGTATAATAGTTTGAGGATACAAATAGAGTATTTGAGTGTGTAAATAGTGTTGAGAGAATGTGTGTTTCTTACTTCCATCTTCTATTTGTACTTGTGAAACCTGTGAAATTAATGCTCGTCCATTATACTAAAGATACGGATGAATGTTGGAGGAGAAAAAAGGGGGGAACCGTTCTCTGTGTCTTCTAACGGCTAGAAGAAAGCTTAGTGATCATTTGACCCAATGGTCCCAAAAGTTTTTGGGCCTTCGTACATTGTGCCGTATTGGGCCTATAGCTAACATGTCCCTATTTTTCGGCTGGCCCATCGGCAAGGTGAAGAACAAGAGGCTTCGGCCCATCTTTGGGTTTGAACCCTAGGGTATTTTTTGATCAGTGATTCAGACGTGGTTAGACACGTGTCTGTGTCATGAGGAAGTGGGGATTCATTGATGATGACAGATGTCCCACTATCGAGATCCAAGATCTCATCGTGGCCCTTGAATTCCAACCGTCACAAATCTGAGCCGTCAATTTTAAAACGCCGGCAGTTATATTTTTTACCTCCCAAACGTCAGTTTTGGGCGCCTTTATAAAGCCATTTGGCAAGTTCACTTTTTAGATATCACTCCAGTTTTTTCCTTTCCTCCTACAAACACTTTCAAGAAGCATATTCCAAGACGAGCATTGTTAATTCTGTGTTTCCAGACAATCCGATTTCATACGAACAACATCTTGAAATCAGTAAATTGTAGTTCTTTCCTTTCGAATGTGTTTATATTTATAGTACTACATGCTTTTTCTGATTCTTTTGAATTCTTCTTGTGAATGTATGATTTGGTTTTGTTCCCTTATCCTCGGTTTTCTTGTTTCTGGGTTTTTTGGGGTTTGGTTTTTCTTTTTCCAGGATGTCTGTTGGGTTTAAAGAAGGTACACGAGGTGTTCTTGGGCAAGAGCTTTCTTTGGGATGTTCTTGTCTTAGAATATTCTTTGGTAACCGACCCATAGCATTTTCCAGTCTTCTGCTTTTAAAGCCTTGGGTTTAAAGATGGCATGCAAGGTGTTTTTGGGCAAGAACTTCCTTCAAATATTCTTACCTTAGAATATCCTTCAGTAACCGACCATTGGAATTTTTCAGTCTCCTACTTTTAGAGTCATGGGTTTAAAGATGGCATACAGGGTGTTTTTGAGCAAGAACTTTCCTCGGATATTGTTGACTTAGAACATCTTTCGGGAACTGACCCTTGGCCTTTTTCCTTCCCCATTCGTTCGGTCTAGGGACATGTATTCGGCTCTTAATGTTTTCTTTTTTTTTTGTCTTTTGCAATTCATCCGAGTACATGGACTAATGTCTCTTTATTTTCTTAATACAGGGACATAGACCGAGCGAATACTGTAGCAGGAACTTCCACCTCCCGCCCCAAACGGACGGAGAGAATGCTCTTTGGATCCGTTGCTTCGTATCCAGCGGCCAGAAATCGTTTGGAGATGCCGAAGCAGAAGGTGGAAGGGATGTACGACGAGTACATGATACCTTGCAGTGCGTACTGGATGTACGATGCATAGAACGATGAGAGAATCTTTGATACTCAGGAGTTCCGGAAGGATACGAAGATAGGGCATTTGGTATTTCTGAAGTTGCATTCAAGTGTGGCTTCTGAGTCCCACTGTTGAAGATCCTAAGACATATGTTCGTCCAAAATGGGCATCGCTTTGGGGCAGATGGACCCGAATGGGTTCATCCACATCAACTGCTTCCAGAACCGATGTTTGCAGGTGGGGATGAAGCCGCTCACGCGACTCATATGGTTCCACTACATTTTCCGTAAGAACCCCAAGAGTCCGAGTTTCTACACCATCGCTCGCATGGTAGGTCGTGACTGGACCGCTACTAACTCCAGTAACAAGACAACTCACACCCAATGGTGTTTTATCAGTGGTCCGAAGCTTGCCAGGTTTTTAGTCTGGCAAGAAGTTGACCCCAGAAAACTTCTTATGCCTAACTTGAGCGAGGACGAGAAGGAACTCTATGCTTCCTTGGTCGATGCTAAGGTGGCGAAGCTCATGTTTGGGGAGTACCGAAGCCAATACTGGCTTTACGGCTTGTGGGGTGGGTGTGACGATTCTTTTTCCTTCGTTCTATCTTTTTCATATGCATAGCTTCGTCTTATCTGTATTTTATTTGCCTTGCCTAATCGTCCTTCTTTTTTTTATTTTTAGTATCTTTCATGGAGGCTCTCTTAGAAAGGAAGAGGATGAAGGTGGTCGAGAAGAAGGCTGTTGAAAAGGCTGTCAGGCTGAAGGCAACGAGTCCTTCAGGCGAAGGAGAGGGAATGGCAAAAGAGTCGGAATATGGCCGACAAGAGCCTCATATTTCGGCCGAAGTTGATGAGGATGGCCAGGGAGGCTAAGAAAATGAGAACTTGGAGCAAGTGAGCAAGCGACATGGGGGCCGAGATGGGATGGTTCAGACGTATGTCCCTGGCTGGGGCGTACTGACGAGTGATCAAACAATCTACCTGGAAATGGAAGCTACGAAAGAAGTGGTACCTGACCTTTGAAGGGGGCTTCATCTTCCGGCTGATCGCTCTATATTGCGGCCACGCCGATGAAGGCTTGCACGGAGCTGATTTCCTTCCTCTCCCATGTAAGTATCAATTTTTTGCGCTTCATTTTGCCCATCAGCCATTCCACTTATTATCTCTTTTTTTATTCGGTCTGACTTTTTATCTTTAGTTTTTTTTAATTTCAGGCTACCCCTTGGGCCGCTAATATGGCCGATAAGGTCTAAAACATGGAGGGTCGAATGGCTAAAGTGGTGGAGCTGGAGCGAAGGGCCACCATTGCCGAATAGGAGCTCGCAGGGTACAACTGGAGAATGACACCTTGAACCAGCAGGTTGGCATTTTAATCAAAGACAAAAGGAGGCTGAATGAGAACTTAGACCGGGCAAACAAACGTATATATTGACGGGAGGAATACTCAGTTGAAGAAGTCTCGGACGGAGCTCCGGAAGACGAAGAAGGCGATGAATCTGACTAAGGAGCGATGCTTCCAATTTGGAACCGATCATGTGCTGAAGAAGGCTCATGGGCTTGGCTGGGATTACAAACAACTCTTAGATGATTCTATTAAAGATCCTATTGGCCGAACTGGTGGCACGGAGCCTCTGGAAGTCTTCTCCGGTGCAGATAAAAGCTCTCAGATCATGATCCTCAGTCGTAGATTTGGACTTGTAATTTTATTTCTTATGTGTATCATACTTTTGCCTTCGGGCTTTTAACTTCAATTGCCTTCGGTCGTGCTACTTGGTGGCCTTTGTGCCCTTTTATTTCATCTTTTTTATTGCTTCTTTCTTTCATATTACCTTAGCAATTTTCTTATGCATTGCATCTTCATTTTTTCTTATACATCCCATTTTCGTCCAAGGGACAAGGGTTTTTCTTTCAGAGTATTATAAGGATTTCTTCGCCCCACTTTCAAAGAATATGCCTTGTGTCTTTTAGACGCGAGAGACGGTGAGGGAAGGAATTATCTTTATTGGGTTGCCCCTAGATATGTGTTCACTAATTTTTTCATTCTGAGGGACGAAGGGCTTATTTTATTTGGGTGGCCCCTAAATAATGCCTCTTTCGTCCTTTTAAATTATTCGTCTTAAATATAATTTTTAAGGGCGAAGGATGTTATCTTTTTGGGGGGCTCTAGGTAATATTCATTCGCGCTTGAAAGATTCATGTTAAGTACATGTCTAGTTTGAATGAAGAGTTGTAAGACAAGGGCGAAGTATATTATCTTTGTAGCATAGCCCTAGATAATGTTCTTCGCTTTGTTTATAATGTGTAAGGGGGTGAAGGATATTATCTTCTTCGGGATTGCCATAGATAATACTCGTTCGTCCATGCTACACTTCAGTTATTATTACTCCTAGTCAAATAGCATTTGCAAAGAAAATGTATTTTCATTGATCATTAGTTTATTACACGTCTTGCTTAGAAATAAGTACAATAGGAAAGTAAGAATAATAAAATATAAGAAAGTCTCTTACTGGTAGAATTTTCAAGTTTGTTTGATCGTCTCTCCAGGCAGTGTTTCTAACTTGTAAGTTCCAGGGCAAACGATCTCTATCAATTTGTAAGTCCCTTCTAAGTTTGGATGAAGTTTCATTTGCTTTGTTGGCATGGATGTGGCTCTTTCCCTTAGGACGAAGTCTTATATACCGAAAGATCTTTTCTTTATGCATGAATTGTATCATAGTGTTGCACGGCCTGTAGCAAATACTTCATATTTCTTTGGTGAGTTGCTTCTATCTTCTCTTCTACTAGGTCTACATTTTCTCTCGGTCTGAAGTCATTAGCTTCCACATTGTAAACCTCTGTTCAGTAAGATTCAAGGCCCACTTCCACTAGTACCAAGGCATATGTGGCATAAGCTAATCTGAAGGGGGTTCCACCTGTAGAGGATCTAGGAGTCGTTCGGTAAGCCCATAAGACCCAGGATATTTTTTTTCCCACTTCATCGAGGCTTCGCCCAATCTTTTCTTGATGCCTTGAAAGATTATTTTGTTGGCAACTTCAACTGCCCATTTCCCTGAGGATAAGAGACTAAACTAAGCTTCTGTTGAATCCCGAAGTGATGGAGAAAATTCCAGAACTTATTGTCCACAAAATGTGTGCCATTGTCTGAGACACACACCTTCGGGATTCCAAACCTTAGAATGACTTGTTCAAGCATAAATTTCTTCGCTGCATCTTCGGTTATAGCAGATAAAGATCTTGCTTTTACCCACTTGGTCATGTAGTCAATGGCGATGATGCAGTACTTCGCGTGCATCGTGCTGGTGGGGAGAATGCCCATAATATCCACATCCCACGTGGCCAAGGGTATTGGGTGTAACACCCCCATATCCGGGGTCGGGAATCCGGGTCATCACGGTCTTTCTTTCCATAAATATATGTAATATCCCATAATTTTTAGAATAATAATAATAATAGGATATTGGAAAAAAGGGATTAAAATTTGATAAGGACTACGATTTAAAATTGAATTAGAGTAATGGGCCTAAAATTTGGATCATATTCTAATATGGATAACTTGTAGGTTAAGAAATAGGGTTTTGTATTGTTATAAATAGATCATATTCGTCTTCCTCGTTTTTATTCGTAAAATTCGCAGGGCTCTTCTCGACAAAAATTAGCAGTCTTGTAAAATTCGTAAAAAATTCATCGTAAGTCGGAATTCAGTGATCCTAGACTTTTTGGAAAGGTCTTTTCGTTCTCTAAAACTTTCGTCTTTTATGTTTTCCAAGAAAACATCGTTTAGAGTGTCAAAATGGCTAATTTCAGATCTGGTCAGGCTTTGAGGTAAGTACCTTTTGACTTACTTTTATTTTCGGAAAAGTTTTGATACTCTGATTTTCGAATTTCGTATAAGTTATAAGAATTCTGTTTCGAACTGTATAAGAAATAAGATACGAGAATCTTTTGAAACCCAGTCTCTACGTTTTCGAACCCGTTCGTAATTTACGCTATAGTTTCGGAACTAGCCTTAGATTCCCTTATTAGGCGCACAAGTGTGCAACTTTAGATACCTATTAAGGGCGCGTAATTATTGAACTTTAGATGCCGACCACTGGAAAAGTGTGGTATGAAGAATAAGAATAAGAATTAGATGCCGACTACTGGCAAAGTGTGGCCGTAGATCAAGACTTTGGTGTTTATAAGAATTATCGTTTCGTTCTGTTTTCTTCTGTTTATATCTGTTATAAAATCTGCTATGTTCTATTTTAAATTCTTAATTTTAAAATATAAAACTTTGGGTTGGATTTATATTAGAAATTGTTTTTACAAAAATATTATCGTTTTGAGAAAATTCGTTTTATTAAAAACACCCATTATTTTTTGGTTAAATAGTTAGTCAATTTGTACTTGCTGGGCTTTGTAGCTCATTCTTTTAATATTTCATGTTTCGTTTAAGAGTTCGAGTTGGATAGCATTGGAGTTCGATGACTTAGAATTGGAGTAGATTGACTATTGGATTTCCGCTTTTAGCTGTGCATTCGTTTAATCACTTTTGTAATAGAATTTTAGATTAATATTTGTATTTTATTTGAGTTTCACTTTAGAACTAATAGTCCGAAAGTGCGGGCTATTACAGTTGGTATCATGAGCAGGCTGTCCTTTAGAGTGTATTAGGTATGAGACTTATACATTCTCTAGGATGCGTTCCTGTGGACCATAGTTTGACCTTTGGTAGATCAGGGGGTAGATGTGTCTCGAACTTCAGGATTGTTGTGACTTTGGGGACCAAATTCTTTTTAAGGAGGGTAGTATGTAATATCCCGTAATTTTTAGAATAATAATAATAATAGGATATTGGAAAAAGGGATTAAAATTTGATAAGGACTAGGATTTCAAATTGAATTAGAGTAATGGGCCTAAAATTTGGATCAGATTCTAATATGGATAACTTGTAGGTTAAGAAATAGGGTTTTGTATCGTTATAAATAGATCCTATTCATCTTCCTCGTTTTTATTCGTAAAATTCGTAGGGCTCTTCTCGACAAATATCAGCAGTCTTGTAAAATTCGTAGAAAATTCATCGTAAGTCGGAATTCAGTGATCCTAGACTTTTCGGAAAGATCTTTTCGTTCTCTACAACTTTCGTCTTTCGTTTTTTCAAGAAAACATCATTTAGAGCATCAAAAAGGCTAATTTCAGATCTGGGCAGGCTTTGAGGTAAGTACTTTTTGACTTACTTTTATTTTCGGAAAAGTTTTGATACTCTGATTTTCAAATTTCGTATAAGTTATAAGAATTATGTTTCGAACTGTATAAGAAATAAGATACGATAATCTTTTGAAACCCAGTCTCTACATTTTCGAACCCGTTCGTAATTTACGCTATAGTTCCGGAACTAGCCTTAGATACCCTTATTAGGCGCACAAGTGTGCAACTTTAGATACCTATTAAGGGCGCGTAATTATTGAACTTTAGATGCCGACCACTGACAAAGTGTGGTATAAAGAATAAGAATAAGAATAAGATGCCGGCTATTGGTAAAGTGTGGCCGTAGATCAAGACTGTGGTATTTATAAGAATTATCGTTTCGTTCTGTTTTCTTCTGTTCATATCTGTTATAAAATCTGCTCTGTTCTGTTTTAAATTCTGAATTTTAAAATATAAAACTTTGGGTTGGATCTATTTTTAGAAATTATTTTACAAAATATTATTGTTTTGAGAAAAATTATTTTATTAAAACACCCATTGTTTTTCGGTTAAATAGTTAGTCAATTTGTACTTGCTGGGCTTTGTAGCTCATTCTTTTAATATTTCAGGTTTCGTTTAAGAGTTCGAGTTGGATAGCATTGGAGTTCGATGACTTAGAATTGGAGTAGATTGACTATTGGATTTCCGCTTTTAGTTGCGCATTCGTTTAATCACTTTTGTAATAGAATTTTAGATTAATAATTGTATTTTATTTGAGTTTTGCTTTACAACTAATAGTCCGAAAGTGCGGGCTATTACAATATCACTTAACTTAATTAAAAATAAATAACCTCGTGATGTGACCCCACAATAACACACACCACAACACGTTATAGTCTCAGAGATGAAATTGAAATAAGTACAAGTCCTTGAACCCATAAATTAAAAGTTATTACAACCCAAAATGATTACTTAATAAGTTTACAATTAGCTGCCATTATCCAACACAAGTTATAATCATACATAATTGATTCCCAAAAGTAGAATGCCTGGCCTACCAATAGATCTACCTCTGCAGCTATGACAGCTATGATATCAACGGGAAGACGCGGGACGTTTCCCACGCTCTTGCGATGGGTCTGCTTGAGTCTGGCCATCCTTCCTAACTGTTGTTGTGTGATGAAGAAATGAAGCAAGAGTGAGCATTACAGCTCGCAAGATAATATATAGTTTAATCAATAATGCAAGTATCTACATAGATAACTTACTGAAAATCTTTATCAAGTGTAAGATAATTACTTACTGGATGTATGCTTAAAGGAAAATGAAGTTACAAAATACTTCCATATACTTATATCATTTTAGGAAACTACTTGAACTACCACTGTTCAAGGTATAATAAGTTTTCAAAGGTTCATCACATAGATGGGACTACAACATAAGACTTGAATAGATTCAATCTTTGAAATATTATTTGAATGAAATGAAGTTAAGAGATACTTCATTAAGTCATGATATATATATATACCTATATATATCTCACATACATTCCCTGAAAACCTCTATCATGAAAAGTATAAACAGAGTTGTAATATCCAATGAATTTGGAACGAAGAGAATTTTGGCATAAACCCGATATCTTGCTGATCAGGCAAAGATATCCGTTAAGTAATCTTTTATACTGTAGATGGATGAATTCCTCGCCAGTCATCACCCTGGCTGCATTAGGATCTCGCGCTAGACTGTTACCCGGCCACTCATGCGTGAATGGACTGTCACCCAGCCTTAGGGGTGAACGGAAATTGACCGACCCGCCAAAACCAACCCAAACCAACCCTTTTTTCGACCGAATAAGCCGACCCATTCAAAACCGAGATTTGAACGGGTTAATTTTCAAAAAACCGATTAAATTGGGTTGGTTCAGGGCTTGGCTAATTTTAACCCTGAACCAACCCGACCCAACCCGATTAGAAATAGTACAGGCCCATTAAATTTTTATACAGTCCATTGTCCAGTAGTCTAACATAGTCCATCTCCAGTTCTCCACTCCAGAGTCCAGCCCAATTGAGAATGTAACCTAAATTAAATTACCTAGGGTTACTACTTACAATATCATAAGTCCAGGTCCAGCCGCTGCTCAGCTCCCGCCTCTCGCTCTCTTCTCTATTCTCATTCTGTAAGTCTACTCTGTTATTTCTCGGTATTTTCTTGTTTCTAGTTCTACTCTGTCAGTCTCTGTAAGTAAATTATGACCTGTATTTGATTTATTTCTTGTTGATTTTTTATATGTTAATTCTTTTTGATTTTATTTAGTTTCAATTGAAATTAGTAACTTAATAACCCTTACATTCTTAAGATTTAGCAAGTATTGTAATACATATGTTTAATTTGTTAAACTAGTTGCTTTCCCTTATTTATTTGTCGAAAGATTACTTTTTCTTGATTTCGTACTGGTATGATTTTTTGTGTTTACCTTCACTTGGATTAACAGTTAAACTAGTGTTCACATGATTTGGTAAATTAGGTTCATAAGTTGATTTATTAAACTATCACAGTAAGAACTAAGACATATGTTTCATGTTTGTTTATTAAACAAATAGAACTATGCCATCATCTACAAAACTCCTGTTAATTTATTTTGAACTAGTTTATGTTTCTAAGAACTTATTCATATAGTCCTATCTTGTAATATTTTGGTTGGCATGGATATTGTTGGGCTTGTGGATTTTATGCCAGTGACCACTTATTAAGTGTGGCAGTGGACTTATGTTAATGTTGTTATGCATCTCCTCTTGTTTATGATGTATTGTAAATGTTTGGAAATTTTGATTTTTTTAGTTTCAATTTTGACAGGAAAATGAAACCCAACTAACCCAACCCTACCCGACCCAACCCGACATATTAATAATAGGGTTGGGTTTGCCAAATATTTTTTAAATAACGGGTTATGTTTTTTGTAAACCGATTATATTGGGTTGGGTCATTTTTTTCCTCAAAACCGCCCAAACCGACCCGTGTTCACCCCTACCCAGCCTTTTATACCTTCATAAACCGTACCCCGACCTGTCGCTTATGTCGACTCAATTAGATGAACTTACTTCCCGAAGAACCTGCCCTTGGGAGGGGAACAACAGCTGGAAATGGCTGCTAATACTCATTTGGCAAGTAATCAAATTGTTTTCTCAAAACAACAACCTCGTTGCGAATATAAAATACACCATAGAGCCGGATCCGTTAGATTTTTGAGCGAGTATTCAAGTCCCCTTCGAAATGGAGATCTTAAATTTGAAAACGAGTTTTGGGATCCGCTCTAACTTTTAAAATCATTTTGAAGACTCGAAAATATTTTAAAGAATGTTTAGAGTAATGATGATTTAATAAAATAAATCAGTCCCGATATATTAGAAAATATCTAAATATTATTATTTAAAAAATATTCCCATAAAGGATAATATTTATAAAAATAATTGAAGTAGAAGTTTAAAACTCATACTTGAAACGAATAATAAATAACAAAAAATATACTAATACGAAAGTACGATCCTTATTTGAATAATCTAAAACACGTTTGATTATTATTCAAAACCATCGAATATACCTTATTCGATTAATAGTTATAAAAAACTATATATATATATACATATATTATACTCGGGAACATTGACTCCTGGTTTAGAAAAATGTTCACCTTTGGGTCCCCTATACTAAGGGTATACGCAAGTACTGCTTATCTCTAGCATTAGTATTATGCAGTTTATAAGCATTTGAATCAACAATGAGATATCAAGATTATGAAACAGGCATGCATATATATCATATCAACATGCTCCAATATATCACAAGATTTTCTAATAACAATCATGCACTTATCACAAGATAATGCACATACATATATACATCACAACAACAGTTATACGGGTAGAAAACTTGCCTGAGCGAATGGGGGTGGTAAAAGGCCTGGGGCGAGTCTGGTAACTTATAAACAACATATAAGTTGGAATTAAACCACGATCGCTTAAGAAACTAGACTTTAACCAATTGGACCCTAACGTTCGCTTTTGGGCTTCACGATTCACATAAGTCGCTCGAGTACCCTCGGCTCCACCATTTTTATAAAATTAACAGTTTAACTTTTTAAGGCGACTCTTTCGCGAATACTCTACCAACTGACCAATTAATCTTACATAATTGTTTCATACTACAATTAGTCATTTAAGGACCTTAACAAAGGTTTCAAAGTAAGGCGAGGGGTAATGGTTCGCTCGTGAAACGCCGTTACTTAAAATGGTCATTTCTCCTAAACTGTACATCGGATTCAAGCGAACCATATATCAAAACGAAGCTTACGACATGATCTAGCTAAAAATGACAAAGTTACAGATTGGTCAGTGAGATTTCTGTCCCAAACACTAAGAACAAGCCGTTGAATAAAAACGGGCATTACGACGGCTATGTTTATGCGATTATCAATGTTTAAACCACTCCAATTAACTACAAACCAACTCATAACCATCAATACAACCAAAATTCGTCTAAACCTCACCACATCAGTCCATAACCTCAAGATTTTCCAACTCATTCAATCATAAACATGAGCTACTAACTATACTTAAGATTCATTGACCACTAACCAAGATTCATAAACCAAAATCACTACAAATCCAATCCAAACTTTAAATAAACAAGAATCATACTTCTCATAAACTATATCAAGCATAAAAACTCCTAAATACTGAAAAGTAAATCTAGGTTATGTGGTTTTACCTTCCTTGGTGAGTAGAAGTTACTAAGAAGTTTGAAATAGCCCTTGAAAGTCCTTACCAAAGCTAGATCTAACCGAAAACATAAGATCAAACAATTATAATTCTTGAAAACACTATTCACTCTCTTCTTCAATGATTTATTGAAAAAGATTATGAAGGAATTTGTGGCTTAGATTCCTAGGATAGCCATAACTAAGCATAAAGGACCTATGATAATTACCTTACAAAATAACAAAGCTTGGATCTTGAGTTTTAAATTTTTCTTCTTCTTGATATGGGGGAGGCCGGGAGCTTTATTCTTGGAAAACAAAGTCAACTTCTAATTTTTGTGTTATGATATTTTGATTGCTTACTTCCCTTTTTGGCTTGGCTATTTTTTTTTGAATTTACCATGGTAACTTTTACTTGGCCAATAATCATCCAACAAAACAAATCTACTTGTCATGCTTATGTCATCATGATTGTGTCATCTTTTAACACATGTCTTTTCCTTGTGGTGTGATGACATCATCATCCACTAATCTCTTTGATTAAACCTTAATTACTTGGCTAATGACCGCTTATCTGTTATACGGTTCGCTTAACTTTCGTTCTCGTTCGTCGTTTGAGGGATCATATCCGGGATCTTATTACTTGGGTTCCCCTAACCTTTATCAATACTTTATATTCCTTTTATGATCCACTCTTATAATCCTTGAATTTAAATCCTTTTAATCATGTTACCTTATACTCAATTCTTTCGGTATCAGGTGAATTTTCGGGAAAAATCAAAGTGTTCGAATTTGGATTCTGACGATCTTTACATACACTCGTATACTTTATGGAGTACTAATAAGATATCAGAATATCGACAAAAGAACTTCTACATAGTGTGGCATGAAAAATTTCCTTAATCAGTATAATTAGCAAAATCACTATTCATAAGGATTACAAAAAGTCCAAAATTTTTGGGGTTATTACATTGGGCTTAAGACCGAAGTTATTTCTTCCGGAGGTTGTTTGGGGACAGTTGCAAACAATTGGCATTATTTACATTTTTTTTGCATATTCGCTTGCATCTGCTCTCAAAGTCAGCCAAAAGAAGTCTTGTCGAAGGATTTTGAAAGCTAGGGACCGGCCAGCAAGATGTTCCCCGCATATCCCCTCATGCACAGCTTCTAAGGCCATGAGCTGTTCATCTGAATCAGAGCATCTTAATAGTGGTTGAGTAGCGGATCAGCGATACAGTCTTCCATGGATAATAGTGTAACTCACGGCTCAGTATTCGATTTTTTGGGCCTCATTTCGGTCGAGGGGTAGAATCCCCCTCTCCAAATCCGAATTAGAGTCATCGAGTTTGCTCCTTGGTGGATCTCTAAGCACCGTTTTTTTTCAATCAAAGGTATCTTTGCTTCAGTCAAATAAATAGATCCAGTTAGGCTCTATATTTTGGCCGAAACTAGTCTTGAGAGGGTATCTGCCCGACTGCTGTTCCCTCTCCTGATTTGAATTAATTTGAAAGATTCAAATTCCGGGGAATTTTCTCTTACCTTTGTTGTGTAAGCCTTCGTTGGGGGATCCCTTTGTTCTCCCCAAAAAAGTGTTTGGCCGCTAGCATTGAGTTACTGAAGACTCTTAGATGCTTTACATTTAGACTCTTAGCTAGTTGCATTCCAGCCAACAGTGCTTCATATTCGGCTTCATTGTTGATGAGGGAGAAGGTGAACCTGATTGATTGGTAGATTTCAAACCCATCGGGACTAGAAAGGATCAACCCTGCCTCACACATCTTCCCGACGACTGAGCCATCGACAAAAATCTTCCATTTCCCCGAGTCCGAATGAGCTGTTCCTCCGGGGTAAGATCCTTCGGACCTGAGAAGGTGCATTCGACCATAAAGTTCGCTAGTACTTGAGCCTTTATAGTTGTTCGAGGGACATACTCTATATCGTATCCCCCAAGTTCAATTGACCAAGCTACAACTCTTCTCGAATATTCTGGCCTAGTCATAATTTTCTTTAATGGTTGATCAGTTACAACTTATTTCGTTCGGCCTTGAAAGTAATATCGCAATTTCCGGGAGGCCATAACCAGCCCATATGTGAACTTCTCGGTGTTAGGTATCTTGTTTCTGCATCCTTCAACACATGGGAGGCATAGAAAACTGGATGTTGGTTGCCATCATGATTTTTAACAAGAATAACTCCCAGGGTTCGGTCGAACACAGCAAGATAAAGCTAAAGGGTTTTCTTCAGAAAATGTATTAGTAGGAGTGGGGCCTTGGTGAAATATTCTTTTACTTCTTCAAAGGCCTTTTGGCATTCGGGCCCCCACTCAAAATTCTTGGACCCTTTGAGTACGGCGAAGAAAGGTATTGCTTTCTCGGCAGATCTATAGATGAAGCGACGAAGGGTTTTCAGTCGTCCGGTCAGTTTCTGTATATCCCGAATACATTTTAGAGCTTACATGTTGATAACGGGTAGGATTTTTTCTGGGTTTGCCTCAATCCCTCGGGCACTAACCATATAGCCTAGGAATTTACCACTTGCCAGTTGCCACTCCGAGTGTACACTTGTTCGGATTAATTTTCATGTTGTTCCTTCGAAGGGTCTCGAAGCACTCCTTTAAATCTTCAGCATGATCTCTGAACAATGATTTTAGGATTATATCATCCATATAAGCTTCCATGTTTCGGCCAATCTGTTCCTTGAACACCTTGAAGGGCATCTTGATGTATGCATAGATTTTCTTTGGAGTTATGAATGTTGTCTTCAGTATATCTTTACTATTAATTATAATTTGGTAATAACCAGAAAATGCATCAAGAAAAATAAAACTTGGTATCTAGCCGTGGCATCTATTAGTTGGTCGATGTTGGGATTAGGGTAGTGGTCCTTCGGACAAGCTTTGTTGAGATCTGTTTAGTCCAAGCACATTCTCCACTTTCCATTGGACTTTTTTACCATAACCATGTTAGCAAGCCAATCAGGATACTCAATTTCCTCAATGAACTTGGCCTCTGGTAGCTTCTCTACTTCGGCCTCGATCACTTTTTATCGTTCGGCCGTGAACATTCTTTTCTTCTGTTTGACTGGCTTGGCCTCGGGCTGCACATTAAGGCAATGCTTAGCCATCGTGGGATCCAAACCAGGCATGTCTTCTGGTCTCCAGGCGAACACATCATGGTATTGACGGATTACATCAATTACCTTCTCCTTCGAATCTGCCTCCATGGTTTTTCTATGCTTACCATTTTGCCTGAATGACCTACGTACAACTCAACCTCTTCAACTTCAGCAGCTGGTTCGGCAATGGGACATGAGAGATCTGCCCCAAATTTTTTTAACTCAATTTTCAAGGTCTGTCGACTGCCACTTGGTTCGGAAACCGTACATTTTCTTTTCCCGAACTCATCCGCGCTTCGAACAACTGATCTTTCTCAAGGTCTTCCAACATGATTGTTCTGGCAGTCTTTTGGTCGCCCCTCATTTCTCCCACTCCTTTCCCATTGGGAATTTTAATTTAAGGTGGGGAATAGACTTTACAGCTTCAAAGGTGGATAGGAACGGTCATCCCATAATTGCATTGTAGGGGCTTTTAATTCGAACCACGTAAAAATTCACTTGCTTTTCAATCATACAGGGCATTTTACCAATGAGGACTGGTAGAGTGATCATACCTTCGAAGTGAATGTGATGTCTGCCGAAGGCGTAAAGAGGTGCTTCATCTCAAGGTTCCAGTTATTCTTCAACCAAGTTCATTTTACAGTAAGTCTTGTGAAAGAGGATGTTGGCTCAACTGCCAGTGTCAACTAACACTTTCCAAAATTTGTTCTGCCCGATAAGATGATTGATGATGAGAGGGTCTTCATGAGGATGAATCACATCCTCATAGTCTTCTGTGCTGAATGTCATGGGCTCATGTTGCTTCAACGGACCGAATGGATATATGTTGTACACTTGTCGAGCGTATTTTTTCTTCACAGTTTTGCTGTCTCGGTCCAACACACTTCCCCCAGAGATCGTCTTCACTTTTCCCCTAATCCTGTCTCTTCTTTCGGTCTCTTCCCTATGATTGTTATTCGGTACAGCCTGTCAGTCAGATCTCGGACGAACTAGTTTAATTCTCCTTTTTTGATCATTCGCTCATTCATCTTTTTGAGGTGGTAGCACTCATCAGTGTTATGCCCTTTGTTTACGTGGTAATAACAGTATTTGTCAGGATTCTTCATATGATTTGGGACCTTCATTTTAGCGGAATGAACAAATCCCGACTTCCCTTTGATCTCGTGGAGAATCTTGGAGATTGATGCATTCAAGGGACTAAACACAGTCGAATCTCTATCTCGACGTCACTCGGCCCCACAATCAGGTTCCTTCTTACTATCTTTTTTGTTGTCCTTTCGGTCATTAACGGACGTAGAGGGATAGTCATATTTTTCTGATCACTTCGGTCGATCATCCCTTCGGGAGAATTATAGCCCACTATACTCTCTATTTTCCTTCGGATATTTTCTCCCCTCACATATATATCATTAAGGGACTTGGGGGGAAATCATAAAGAGATGGGCGAAGCTTTTTACCCTTGTAGAGGTCTATCCCCTCCGTGAAGAAGTCCATAGCTTTGTGACCTTGTCCAAGTTGGTGACTATCCCAGCTTTTTCCTTGAACCGTGCCAGATAGTCCCCCAGTTCTTCATTCGGCCTTTGTCTACAATTGACCAGGGCTTTAGTGTCTTTGGCCTTTCGGCATAAGTGAGAGTAGTATTTTAGAAACTTCATCTTCAACTGTTCATACGAGCTGATGGACCTTGGCTTAAGGGACTTATACCACATTGAGGTTGATCTCTTCAGGTACGTTTTTAACATTTTACATAGCATAATGTCAATGTGGCCCATCCCCATCATCAATAGTTCGTACTTATCACAATGATCCTTTGGGTCGCCCTTTCCATTGAATTCATTTATTTTCGGGAACTGCCTCCTTTTCGCTCTGCGGAGGTCGATACTGCTCAATTTCCTCTGTCATAATTGGCTCTTGGTCGACTCTCCTGTCACTGAACCTAGCTTTCTCCATCCTGCTCAACCTAATTCGGGACTCATCCGGTTCTTCGCCTGAATCCAGAGAATAATAGGTCTTCGAGCGTTTCCTTTGGGAGTTCGAATCAGATTCGAACTCATCTTCTTCGTTGTACCCCCTTCGGTCTTTCTTTGGCTTGGTGATTATCAATGTCACTTCAGCCTCCAGTGCCTCGCGCAGTGCTTTCTCCTAGATCTTAATTTCTTCCATTTGGAACTATAGAGCTTTCAACTGGAGTGCATCGGCTTCCCTTCGCTTTGCCCTAGCCTCAGCCTCATTCAGTCTTTCTCTGATTGTGCATTCTGTTTCTCCTTGCCTTATTCTGTAGCTAATTTTTCTGCCCTGATTTTAAGCAGCAAGGTCTCTTCCTCGGGGGTCAGCTTAAGTAATTCTTCAGTGTCAACCAACGACTGTTTCGATGGTTGTCCTCCGTTATGAGAAGGAAAACCGGGTGGTGTCCCATCATTGATTGTTCATCATTCTCTCTGTAACTCGTAATAATTCTCGTATTTCCCACAGACGGCGCCAAATGTTATGCCCAAATTTCCACGGATGTAAGAACATCCTTCGGTTTAACCTAAAAAAGAAGAGAATGTGTGGGATTGTCCCACCGATTCACCTCCAGTGTGAGAATAAATAATCTGGGTGTATAATAGGTTTGATGATGGAAGAAAGTGGTAGAGTGTTTGAGTGTGTAAAGAGTGTTGAGAGAATTGTGTGTTTCTTACTTCCATCTTGTATTTGTACTTGTCAAACCTGTGAAATTAATGCTCGTCCATTATGCTGATAATACAGATGGACATTGGAGGAGAAAAAGGGGGAGCCATTTTGATTATGTGTCTTTTAACGGCTAGAAGAATGCTTAGTGATCCTTGGGCCCAATGGTCCCAAAAACTTTTGGTCCTTCGTACATTGGGCCTTATTGGGCCTATAGCTAACACATGCATAAATTAGTTAAAGTTGGTAGGTATGCCTTATTTATCCAACTATTATCATATTTTGTTTGATCCTGTGTTAATTCTCAATTTCATCTTAGGTGGAAATATAACTTATTCAGATAATATACAATTTTATCCTCCACCGCTAATTTATAATCATTGAAATTTGATTAAAAATAAGTCTACTTTTAATTATAACAATATATTGTTTCATAGTTAATCAGTTCATCAAAGATGTCAAGACATATTTTATTTTGTTTGTAAGTACTCACCACAATTTGTGTTGGGATTGCTATAAAATAACAATGATTGTGAATATAGCAGTGATGTAAGTAAGGTGCTCTATTACAATCTGAGTTTATAATAGACATAAAGAAGATGATTATTAATGAGATGGATGGAGTGTAGACCGTAGAGAAGCTCATGCCATCCTTGGTACGTGTGCTTAACATGTGGGTATGTGTATTACAAGAAGACAACAAAATCAATAATTCGACAAAATCAAGAAATGTGCATTGTAAGAATGTGTGGCTATAAGTTTCACATTGTCTGAATGCATATTCATGACATGTTTCGCATACTAACAATGCGTGTATGGTAAAGTTAATTTTAAAAAATTAATTTTAGCATCCACATTCCACGCATTCTAAATATGCGTGTATATATCTGCACATTTCACATATGCAGATGTAAATGGTTATTTCAGAACTCTCACCGACAAATGTGAATTAGGTCACAGTCGATTGAAAATGGGTAATTAAGGATTTTTACCCGAAAAGTCATGCATCCTCTGTTATAAATTGCTAGTCGTTTTAAAAAAATTGTCTATTCAGTACACCATATGTACACTTCTCTATTTTGAATTGTTAATCCTTTCAAAAATTGTGTATCTGATGCAATACAGTTATACTTATTTTTTAATTTCCCCTACATTTTTTAGGTTTACGGGGACTATATTATACATTTAGTTACTGTAAGCATATCTCTGAACAAAGAAATTTAATTAAATTTTGTTGAAGATAAAAATTCTTAAGCTAACTTATTTTCATAAATAATATATTTTTTCTTTATTTTAATATTTATTCTTGTAACAACTTAAATTTATATGTAAAATTTTATATTATGAATAATATAATAATTTTTAAATAAATATAAATTTGTATTTTTGTTAAATTGTTCAATTTTTTTGTTGTACAAAATTTGTTTATGTGTTTTACTTGTATAAATCATACGATAATGAATCTTGGTAAATCTCAAACAAACAAATTATTAAAGAATGGGTATTTATTTAAATTTAAGTAATTACAAAAATATTTTGGTTTTGTAATTTTAAAACGTCATATTAATAACATTAATATGTCCTATTATATAGGATGCGGCGTACTCATATAATTGTATAATGTTATTTATATTTTTTTGTTTAAATTTTAAAAATTATTAATATTAATTACGATTTAGCTTGGGTGATAGCCATGTATACCCAAAATCATCTATAGTATATTATTATAAGCAGAACATCCTCTATTTGGTTGTTGGTCGGTTGTTCAGTACGGTACGATAAATAACAACCGTTGGATCTAAAGACAGATATATATGAACGGTTGGATGTAATAATGAAAAAATATTATATTAATATTTAAACTGTTCTCATAGGTTCAGGGTTCGAATCCCATCAACACCGTATTATATTTATATTCTTTATTTTTAACAATTTCTACAAGTTCAAGGTTTGAGTACCGTGAACAACATATTATATATTATTATATATTATATTATTTATTTTCAGTCAAGTCTCAAATTATCATAAAACATATATTATTATAACTTATTATGTTCTTCAATTTATTTTTTCAACTATTAAAAATCTATCTTAATATATTAATAATTTTAAGATAAATATATTATTAAAAATTATTCAAGTGTTAAAAGAAACCGTGCATCACACGGGTAACTGTTGGTGCTTACAGGATAACTGTTGTGCAAGACATGCCTGTAGAATAACAAGACTAAGTCACATTGACAACCCTAAGAGTAAGTTGTTTGATAATCAATTCTGTATTTTGTAATTATATTTCTTGAGTCTGTAAAAATGGTTAGAAGATTAGACTGGGAGATTTTTCTATGAATAGATTCAAGCTAAGGAATAAACTATGGAAGAAGATCAAGCCATGATCATGCCTCAGGGAAAAGATGTAGAAGCTTGGAGTTGAATAAAGCTATTCTATGAAAAATGTTCTAAGTCAAGATATGGACAAGTCACAGATCAAGTTGTATCGAAAAATCATTCGATAAGTCCAAAATGACTTGTAGAGAATTCAAAATGGTTTATAGAGAAGTCTCAGAGATATCGACAAGTCAAATGAAGATGTAGAGAACTAGAGATATCGACAAGTCATTTCTGCATATAGAGAACTCAGAGATATCGACAAGTCAAATGAAGATGTGAAGAATTGGGGATATCGACAAGTCAAATTCTCATATAGAGATCTCAAAGATATCGATAAGTCAAATTATGTATATAGAGATCTCAGAGATATCGACAAGAAATTTCTACATGTAGAGATCTCAGACATATCGATAAGTTATTTCACATGCAAGGATCTAGAGACCTCACCAAGTCAAGTATACCTATAGAGAACTCAGAGATCTCGATAAGTCATTATACTTATCGATATGTCATTTCTCTATAGACCAAATTGGAGATCTCGACATGCTTCTGAAATTCAGAATGCAGATAAGTTCAAGATTCAAGATTATCAGTCAACAAACAATTCATTCACTGAATTGGAAAGTCCACAAAGCAGCTTGAAGAATACAAGATCAAGGGCCAAGATTAACTGGATAAAGGGTGGTCATAGACCTGAAAGATTCTGCACAGATTTGCTAACACCATAATAGAAAATAGACAAGGTTGCTTTAGAAATTGGTTTAGTACATTTCAGTGCAAGTTTTGTAAATCTGTGCTGCTAGTCTATAAAGCATGCACGGGTCCTTAGTTCACAAGTAACAAATAGATCTAAAATTTCTTATATTCTCTCATGATATAAGCTGAGTTCTTATTTTATTAAGGTCACAGATTTATAGCAAGACAAGCCTGATTAATAAAATATATATTGTGTTTGTGTTCATTATGTTAAACATAATATCAACATTTCTTAAACTGCTTTGTTCAAACCATAATCTATAAAGCTTAAAAATAAGAAAAATGTTATTGCCTAACAATACAACAAGAATTACAGAAGGGGGGGTTGAATGTAATTCTAGCTCCTTTTTGAGATTTTTAAAACTGTTCTAACTCAATAATATATAAGTGTTTGATTTTCAAATTGCGGAATGAAAGAGTTATATAAATCAAAACACAAGTAATAAAAACACAAGTCTTTAAAACTTTCTGATGGATTTGAATGTATCCACCATATATATATATATATATTGAGAGAACCCTGTGAAGCTTGAATATCTCACAGCTGCTTTACAAATAAACAAACAAACTACAGAGAAATTCTTAACAGTTACATCTTTTTCTATTTCTCTTCTAAAAAGTGTTTGCTTGGTTGTTTTGTTCTACTAGCTACACTTGGTTTATATATCACCAAGTTTACATGGTAATAAGACAGGATAATAAAACAAAACCTATCAAGTCTAACTCCATGCTGCTTCACTACTCTATTCCAGCATCTTTGAAAATCTTCATTCATTGCATGGAAATGGTAATGCTTCTTTGTTCTCAATTTCTTGCTAAACAAGCTGCCACATTCATTTTGCAAACACCCAACACATGTGGCTGTGTTGTCACTGTCAACAGATATTTGAATTGATCATCCGTCGGGTACATGCTTGTTATCCTTCGGGTAGTCTTGTTGATCATCCGTCGGGTAGCTTTGTTAATCATCCTTCGGGTAGCTATTTGACACTTGACTCCATTTCATTTATGCAGAATTACAAGACATTTAATATTTACAATTAATCAACCTAATCTGCATATCTACTAGTAGTCAACATGACTCATGTGCTACTACAGAATCTACACAAAGTTGTTTGCAGAAATGTGCTACATTACTTATTGTTACATAAGTTACTCACTCGGTAAATATCAATTAGTCATCCGTCGGGACTATATTGAATCATCCGTCGGGACTATAATTGATCATCCGTCAGGTGCTACAAATTCACTAAGTTAAATCTATTAAGATGTTTTGCTTAATTTATCATCAAGTTCACAAAATATTCCTAACAATCTCCCCCAATTTATGTCCACTGGAATTGTAGCCATAAATTAAGAGAAACTTGATGATAACAAAATATCCTAAAAATATAGATTGAAAAATAGTAGATAAAACTGATAAGTGCTACAGATTACTAAAAATTGAACAATACAAAGTACACAAAGAGATTGCTCACAATAATTATCAAGATGCTCCTCTAGTCTGAGCAAATAGATCTATTTCCTTTATTGTCTAGATTTCTTTCCAAGCCTTCTGTTGTTTTCTAAAATTTTATTCTGGAGTTGTCTGTGAAATTCAAGTTCATCAGCTTCTGAGATATTTAGCATTTCCTGCATTTCCAAAAGAGTCTCATTGCTAGAGATACTCAATTGGTCCTCCAATCTGAAGAATCTTCTAACTCCTTTTTCATCCCTGAATTCCATCAGCCAATAGGGCCTCAGATGCACTCTATTTCCTGTAAAGGGAATAGATAGAGTTTTTGGAAGTGCATCTTTGGCTCTAGTACTCCTCAGCTCATCAATCTTCTTTAGAACTAGTCTTCTTATAGTCACATTGTAACCAAAATTCTTTTTGAATGAAGAGTAGATCTTTATTAGCACATATTGGCTTTCTAGGAGAATCTTGTGAAGTGGCCATATGATCTCTCTTCATCCCTTGTATTTGAATACCAGTCTTTCAGGGAGATGTCTGTGAACATCAATTCCTCTAACTTCTTCCAATTCATCTAAGTAAAGGTTTATGTCAGAAAACTCCTTGATGTCACAGATGTACAACATGTCTCCCTTGTTGACTGTAGATTTGGCTTTGATTGGTGACTTGGATCTGAGAGTCACATGCTTCATTTTCTTGATTGCTCTGATCTTTGTCTTCTTTGGCTTATTGAAGATTGGAAAGTTTAGTTCAGGAATTGGCAAACTATCCTAGTCTACTGGCTCATCCTTAGAAATTATGGGCTCACCATGAATATTCCTAGTTGGATCCACCACTTTGAATTCTTCAAATTACACAGAGGTTTTTGATGTTTGAGTTGTAGTTGTAGGCTTCTTGGGAATATAGTCTTCCTTTTCCTCATCACTGAAGTCCAATTTTCTCTTGATTATTTGCTTGTACCTTGGTTTCTTTGTCTGTTGAGGTTCATCTTGCACTTTCTGATTTTGAGGTTCAGTAATCACAGATGGTTGTGCAGAGATCTTATTTGTAGTCTTCACAGCTTGAAGTTTAGCTAAGATAGTAGCTTGCTCCTTCTTTTATTTGAGCTTCTTAGCATCTAAGGCAGCTTGCTTCTTTTCTTGCCTTATTCTCTCTTTCTCTTCCTTTTTGGCTTCTATAAACTGAGTGTGTCCAGCCACCACACATATCTTTTTACCATTTCTGTAGATCTTTGTAATTCTCATTTTAAGTACTGAATCTGCTGGATCCTTGTAAAATGCAATTGACCTAGCCAACAGGTTCTTCTCATCTGGCCTAGGTGTCTCATACACAGTATCCATAGGATTTTTGTCTGAGAACTTGGAGTAGTTTCTTTTAGGCTTCATGATGAAATTTGCTTTTAGAGATTTGATGCAAGAAGTTTGACCCTTTTCCCGATAGTTCATACTTATGTCATTCACAGAGATTTTCATGACTTGAGAGTGATGATTGAAGACTTTATCTGATTTCTGAATTGGCCCAAACTTTTGTTGAATATCTGCATCTATCTTTCACAATTTTTCTTTCATTTCCTTCTCTAAAGCTGTAATATCAAGCATCTTAGGTTTTGACTTTGACTCGAGCTTTTCAGTTGTTATTTGGATTAGATCAATGTTATCCAACACTGGTGGCTTTGTTAAAGCAATTATTGGCACAATCACTTTGATGACTTGTATATTTAGCTGAAGCTTCCCCTTACTTGAGCCTTTCTCCCCTTACCCTTACTTGAGCTTTTCTCCTCCTTTTTGTTATCATCAAGTAGAGTGGAGGATGAAGATTGTGCAGCCACTAGTTTTTGTAGCAGTTGAGTTTTCTGAGCTTGATGTAGATGTATAGCTGTTAAAGAAGCTTCCATTACAGTCATTCTTGTATCCAAGGAATCTATCTTTGTGGCAAGATCAGAATTCTTCCTGAGTTGTCTCTTAATATCAAACATTGTAGCTTCTGGAAGTTTAGAATCCAACCTTTCAGAAATGTCCTTTTTCATTTGATCAATTTCTCCTTTGATAGAAGTGACATCCTGAGTGTGTTGAAAACCTTGGATTTGTTGTAATTGAAGAGAAGCAAGGTGTGCTTGTAGGAGCTTCTTGGTGCTGGCATTTGTTGTGGATTGAAGAGCAGAGTGTGTCTGACTTATAAGTTGAATGAGGGTGGTCTTGAAATAATGTTCATCACATTGTTTTGAAAATGCCCAAGGTGGCATACCAGATCTGGAACTAGGGCCTACTTCTCCCCCTATGTCCAGTGACCCCTCTTCACTTGCATCACCAAAGAAATCAGCAGATTCCCCAGTCCCATAGTCAACATCATCATCAGCTCTAGGTGGCATAGCTGTGATGGCATGACATCCTTGGCTCTTTGCATTGACTGGGTGGTGTGCACCAAGTTCAGTATTCTTTCTGCATTTTCATTGCCCTGTCCAGCCAAAATTTGATATGCTGGAACATGACGAGTAAATGCCTTAGCATCCAAAGAGATGGAACTTATAACAACTTGATTATGCTGAGATAGACTCTCAATGTATGCATTATTGGCATTCATTGACTCACTAGCAATGATATCCATCCTTATTCCTCCTGTACCTGCATTTCTCTCAATTTCTCTCTCTTTTTGCATCAAAGGCTCCCCTTGGCTCCTCGCCCTCACACCCTCACCTTCACCATCTAAGGTGGGACTCCTCTCACTCACTTTTGCCAGTCCTGAAGAAATGGACCGTATTTGTTCACTCTTGTTCTCTCCTTTTGCCTGGGAGCAATACAGCCTCTCACTCATTTCACTCCATTCCTCCAGTCCTAAGAGTGATTGCACTACTACTAAGTCTTCTGCACTTGTGAGAATTGAAAAAATTTTAAGTTGTGCAGAGACACCCGATGGATGAGGAATATCCATCGGGATAGTAGTATGGCTATCCGACGGATGCCTGTTGTTAGGCTTATTCGTCGGGATGCAATCACTACTCATCGGATGATGAATATCCATCAGGATAGTAGAAATGAAAGAGTTTGGAGTGGAGACTATTGTAGACTCTGTGCAGATTGATGAAAATTTTGGCACAGATGTCTCAACAGTCTCAGAAAGGAATGGTAAATGAGCCAACAAATCATTTAAAAGATGATGCTCACTTACTTGGATTTTTGGCTTCTCCAAGAGAGTTAAAAATGAAGAATTTGGATGTGATGTATTGATCATGTCAACATCCAGTGAGTGTGTGGGAGAATTTAGTGTATCAGGTGCTTCAATTATGAGAGATTTTGGTTGTGATTCCACATTTATTGGAGCCACATCAACCTGACTTTGAGAAGGTGCAGTGACTGGGTCTTTAGCACCAGTTTGCACTAAGTGTGTGCCCTGTGCATCCCCAAGGTTTTTTGGTTTCTTCTTTTTGATATAGGTTTGGGGTGAGCTTGTGTCCCTTATCCTCTTGGCTTGTGCTCTTGGCTGAGAGCTTTGTTCAATAGTTACATCCTTTTGGGAGGATGCAACTAGTAATGAGCTTAAATCCTTTTTAAGCATTGCAGTTTGTTGAGAAACTGCAGTGTGGCTAGGCTGGGAAACACTCACATCTCCAACCTTATTCTCAGGGCTTCTTTAATTTTCACCCTGTCCCTCACCTTTCTTACCCTCCTTCACACTCCCCTCTTTAGGTTTAGTAGATTTTACAACTGATTTCTTTTGAAAGAAATTAGAGGGGGCTTTCTTAGTTTTGGATTTTGGAATTTTTGTTTTGGTAGCTTGGGTAGGCATCTGTTTGGTCATTGGCACATATACCATAGTTACACTAGAATGCAAAGAAATGTGTGAGGTTGGAAGAGTGGAGACAATAGAAATTATCTCACTTAGCCGAGGTCCCTCCATTACTGGAAAATAGAAGAGGGGCACCTCTTTGTGATGATCAGCTCTATTAAGATCTGCAATTATTCTTCTTTCTTGAACCCAACAATTCAGCTTGTTGGTTGGGTTCTCAATCACAATATTCTCAATAAGATGGTTAGCAAGCATCATAAAAAATCTAGCATAATAGACACTTTTACCTCTCTTATTGAGTTCTTCTAACTTAAAGCCTAACTTAAACAAAACCAAGTCACTAAAATTGAAGTACTTATCAGTAACTAGCATGTAAAGCATGTTGAGCATGGATATATATTGATAGAATCGAAATTGCTAATCTTACCAGAAAATACTTTAGTTATCACATCACACAGATAACTCCATTCTTTCCTAAGACCCAACTTTCTAATTTCACTTAACTTAGAGGTAGTGAGTGCATAGCCCATGGAGTTTAACATGTTAACAATATCAGTGTCTGTTTGTGGAGTAGTAACATTATTATCAGGGATTTTAAAGCATGCTTTGATAATATCACTATTTATGCAATTTTGCTTACCTTTTAGAGTGAAAGTGATGGTCTTGTCTGTTGATTTGTACACTGCAGTTGTCCATATCTCCTCTACAACCTCACAGTAAATAGTGGGTGATTCCAGCGTGGCATAGTTGAGTTTGTAGTTCTTTACAAAATCCATCATTTTGTGATAGTCACCACACTGTTGAATCTCCTTGTTTACTAAAGCTGAGAAGTTGTTTTTCTCATAGATGTAACCGGTTTGAGACATGATTTTCACTACAGGTGCCATTGCTAAAGATTAAAAGTTTGCAGAGAGAGAATTTGCTTTTGAGAAGAAAGAAGTTAGAGCAATTGAATCTTGAGAATGATAAAAGAAAAGATTGAAAAAGAATTTAGTTTTTATACTATCTCAAAGATAAACTGATAAAAATAATAAAGTGAAATAAGGGACCAATAAAAATTTCCCAAAATAGCCATTTAAAAATAAATAAACTGTAAAAATTCCATCACTTATCCGTCATGTCATGCTTACAAATTGTAAGTATACTCGATGGATAATGTTCAGAGTTTTAACGGCTAAGATTGAGATAATTCGACGGATGAGGATAAATCAGTTATCCGTCGAGTTATAAAATATTCCAGAAAAGTAATTGATTTTTATTAATAATTAATATTCTGACGGATGATCAAACTCGATAGATAAGGAGCATCCGTCAGGATGTAAATTTTGACTTAGCCAAAATTTCATCCAAGGCTGAAAAATCAATTAATTTTCTGGCTGCATTAAAACTTGCAAAAATATCTGACATAATTGAAGAATAATTAAGCATACCTAACTCACTTACCAACCTTGAGAAGGTGAATTCATCAAGTGGCTTGGTAAATATATCTGCAAGCTACTTTTCACTTGGAACAAAATGAAGTTCCACAGTACCATTCATTACATGCTCCCTAATGAAATGGTACTTGATGTTTATATGCTTAGTTCTTGAATGTTGTACTGGATTTTCAGTGATGGCAATTGCACTTGTGTTGTCACAAAAAATGAGAATTCTATCCACTTGTAGACCATAGTCCAACAATTGGTTTTTCATCCACAAAATATGTGCACAACAACTACCAGCAGCAATATACTCAGCTTCAGCTGTAGAAGTAGAAACTGAATTTTGCTTTTTACCGAACCAGGACACAAGCTTGTTCCCTAGAAATTGACAGGTTCCTGTTGTACTTTTTTTATCTATTTTACAACCTGCATAATCTGCATATGAATAACCAGTTAGATCAAAACCAGAATCTCTAGGGTACCAAATGCCAAGTTTTGGTGTTCCCTTGAGATATCTGAAAATTCTCTTGATAGCTACTAAGTGAGATTCTCTCGGATCAGCCTGAAATCTAGCACAAAGATTAAGTAGCAAACATTATATCTGGCCTACTAGCTGTTAAGTACAGAAGTGAGCCAACCATGCCCCTATAGCTTGAAATATCCACAGACTTTTCAGTAGTGTTTAATTCAAGCTTAGTTGCAGTGGCCATGGGAGTTTTTGCAGATGTACAATCCATTAGATCAAACTTCTTTAAAAGATCATGAATGTATTAAGTTTGACTAATGAATATTCCATCACTAACCTGCTTAACTTGTAAACCAAAAAAGTAAGTTAGTTCTCCCATCATGCTCATTTCATACTTACTTTGCATCAATTTGGCAGACTTTTTGCAAAGTTTTTCATCTGTAGAGCCAAATATAATATCATCTACATAAATTTGAACAAGTATACTAGAGCCAATAACATTTCTAAAGAATAAAGTTTTATCAATAGTACCTCTTGTGAAATGATTTTCCAAAAGAAACTTTGGTAAAGTGTCATACCAGGCTCTAGGTGCTTGCTTCAGTCCATAAAGTGCTTTCAAAAGATAGTAGACATGATTTGGGAAATTTGAATCTTCAAAACTAGGAGGCTGAGTAACATAGACTTCCTCTTCCAAATCTCCATTCAGAAAAGCACTTTTGACATCCATTTGATATACCTTGAAATTGGCATGAGTTGCATAGGCTATAAAATTCTGATGGCTTCAAGTCTTCCAAGAGGAGCAAAAGTTTCATCGAAATCTATTCCTTCTTGTTGACAATAGCCCTTAGCAACCAATCTAGCTTTATTCCTGACCACTATGCCATTTTCATCCTTCTTGTTTCTGAATACCCACTTGGTGTCAATTGGATTCTTTCCTTTAGGTTTGGGTACCAGCTTCCATACTTTGTTCCTTTCAAATTGGTTTAGCTCATCCTGCATAGCTAAAATCCAACCAGAATCCAACAAAGCTTCTTCTACTTTCTTTGGTTCTTCTTTAGATAGGAAGCTGCTATATAAACATTCTTCTTGAGTTGCTCTCCTTGTTTGAACTCTAGAAGGTGCATCACCAATGATGAGCTCAAAAGGGTGATCTTTAGTCCATTTTCTTTGTTAAGGTAGATTAGCTCTAGATGAAGAGGCCTCATTGTTGTCTTGATGTGTGACTGAGTTTTGATTATTAGAAACTCCCCCTGAGTTTGTGAATATTTGATTTGAGAAATGGGAACTTTCTGTAAGTGATCTATTCAGGCTTTCAGCTTCTCTTAATGACCCGACGGATGATGCACTTTGTGTCCCGACGGATGAGGCTGATTGTCTCCCGAAGGGATAAAGCTGATTGTCTCCCGATGGATGAATCATTTTGCAACTCGACAGATATTGAATTTTATGCTTCATTTGTAGTAGATTTTTCTGCCATATCCTTTGACATTGTTTCCTGATCACTTTCATCATCACTATCATCACTAACCATCTCCACATTATCAAATTTGAGACTTTCATGAGAATCTTCATCTTGCAGTCCTTCAATCTTTTTATCATCAAACACAACATGTATTGATTCCATAACAATATTGGTTCTAAGATTGCAGACTCTATATGTTTTTCCCACAGCATATCCAACAAAAATTTCTTCATCTGCTTTAGCATCAAACTTCACATGTTGATCAGTTTGATTTCTCAAGATATAACATTTGCAGCCAAAGACCTGAAGAAAATTTAGAGTTGGTTTCTTATTCTTAAACAATTGGTAGGGTGTCATACACTTTGCTTGATTAATCAAAGAAATGTTCTGAGTGTAGCAGGAAGTATTCACATCTTCAGCCCAGAAATATGTTGGTAACTTTGATTCTTCAAGCATTGTCCTTGCAGCTTCAATAAGAGATCTATTCTTCCTTTCCACTACTCCATTTTGTTGTGGAGTTCTTGTTGCAGAAAACTCATGCATTATCCCATTCTATTCACAAAATGATCTCATTACATAATTCTTGAACTCAGTTCCATTGTCACTCCTGATTCTTCTTACTTTAAAATTAGGATGATTGTTGACTTGCCTTATGTGATTGATGATGATTTCACTAGCTTCATCTTTAGACTTTAGAAAATATGTCCAAGAGAACTTTGAGAAATCATCCACAATTACTAGGCAAAATCTTTTCCTTGAGATAGACAACACATTGACTGGTCCAAATAAATCTATGTGTAACAATTGCAAAGGTTCTTCAATTGTTGAATCAAGCTTCTTTCTAAATGATGATTTGATCTGCTTTCCCTTTTGGCAGGCATCACACAATCCATCCTTAGAAAACTCCACCTGAGGAATACCTCTAACCAGTTCTTTCTTGACAAGCTCATTCATGGTCTTGAAGTTTAGATGGGACAGCTTCTTGTGCCATAGCCAACTTTCATCTTGACTTGATTTACTGAGAAGACAAGTGACAGATTCTGTATTAGATGAGTTAAAGTCAGCTAGATACACATTTCCTCTTCTCACACCAGTGAGAACCACTTTGTTGCTCTTTTTGTTTATCACAACGCAGGCTTATGAATAGAAAGTTATTGAATTGCCTTTATCACAAAGCTGGGTGATACTCAACAAATCGTGCTTGAGACCATCCACTGAGGCAACCTCTTCAATGATGACATTGTCTTTTGAAATCAAGACATATCCCACAGTATAACCCTTGATGTCATCTCCAAAAGTAATACTTGGGCCAGCTCTCTCCTTGAACTCTGTGAGCAGGGTAGAATCTCCAGTCATGTGCCTTGACCAACCACTATCTAGGTACCAAAGATTCTTTCTGTTTCCCTGCACACATCAAAATCAAATCAAGTTGATTTTGGTACCCAAGTTTCCTTGGGTCCTGCATTGTTAGCTTTCTTCTTTGGTTTCTTAGGTTTGACCTCATTTGACTTGGGAATTTCTGATTCATCCTTAGTCATTTGAGTTGGTCCTTTGAAACCAGTCATTAAAACAGAATTATCATGCACATTTTGATTAACAGGAAAAGGCATGCTGTTTGCAAACATGTTATTCCAGTAAGGCATGCTAAATGGAATTTGTGGCATACTAAATGCCGCATAATAAGGATTAGGTGCAAATGGCATATTAGCAAATTGTGCATTCATATTCTGAGCAGACATAGCATTCACAGGCATAGAAAGCATGACATTCATGGTGGGAAAAGGAGAGGGTACAGACATAGGAGTAAGCATGACAAGTTTGCAATTAATAGACAAATGATTAACACTCCCACACTTAACACAGATTTTTCTAGGAGCATACTTATCAGGTGTGTAGTTGTTATGTTTGTTAGTTTCTACTTTCCTATTTCTATTATTTTACTTTTTAGTTTCTGTTTTATCCTCAATCTTTTCTAATCTGTCATTCAATTGCTTGATGGACAGATGACCAACATTCACTTTCTTCTCCTTCTTCACTTGACTTGATTCTTCTGAAATAAAGTTTTGGGAAACTGATCCATATTTCTCATTTAACTTGGCAAGTTTGGCTTTGCTCACAGGTTTGCTCACAGCCGACGGATGAGGATTTATGTCACTCGACGGATAATCCTTTTGATTATCCGACGGATGACTCTTATCATCCATCGAGTCTACATCTGTTAGCAATCCTTCAACCAAATTGGATTCTAGCTTCTCCTCACTCTTTTTCCAGGCTGCATCACAGAAGGACTCAATACCTTAAACTTTAGTGATTTGAGCATGGACATCTCTGGATGATTTCCATGCTTTACTCACTTCCTGTTCTCGTTCAAGCTGCTTCTTCAAAATCTCTTCTTTCTTCAAGGACTCAGTTAATTCATCCTTAGCAATCTTACATTCTATTCTCAATTTTTCAAATTCAATAAACTGAGATTCTAGCACATTATTCCTCTTACTTAAAAACAAATTATTTTCTTTAATTTTAGCATTTTCCTTAGTGAGGGACTTAAGTGTAACACACAAGTGATATAATTCTGTAGACATGTCATTGATTGCATCATTACACTCAGCTTTAGATAAATATGCTAGGTTAGTGGTGATTACCTGATTACTTGAAGAACTTATTTCTATTTCATCAGACTTGGCCATTAGGGCTAGATTGACATAGCTCACATCTTCATCTTCATCCAAACCATCAGCTGCCCAGTCATTTTCTGGTGTAATGAAAGCCCTTTCCTTTTGCTTGAGAAACTCAAAATACTTCTGTTTATAATCAACAGGCTCAAACTTCTTTTTGCTGGAATTTGACTTTCTACACTCACTAGCAAAATACCCTACCAAGCCACATTTGAAACATTTGAATTTGGATTTATCCACCATATTTCTATTTGGCTTGGCTGCTCTAAAGTTCTTTTTAAACTTGATCTTGGCAAATCTTCTGGAAAGGAATGCTAAATTCTCATCAATATCTTCCATGTCATCTTGGCTCAAATGATCTTCATTTTCAGCTACCAGCCCTTTGCCCTTATTCTTACAGACTTTTGAAGTAGACTCAACAACTTCTACCTTCATCTTTTTCTCTTTCTCTAACTCAGCAACCAGTGCTATGGACCCTCCTTTCTTCCTTCCTTTCTCCATCCTCTCATCTTGCTCTATTTCAAGCTCATAAGTTTTCAGGATGCCATACAGTCTCTCCAAAGTAAACTCCTTGTAATCTTGAGAGTTTCTCAATGAGACTGTCATTGGTTTCCATACCTTTGGAAGAGATCTAAGGAACTTGAGATTGGAGTCTTTTATCTGATAGACTCTTCATGCAACTTCAGAGCATTTAGTAGTTTTTGAAATCTACTAAAAAATTCAGTGAGAGACTCATTATCTTCACAATGAAAGTGCTCATATTGCTGAATTAGCAGCTGCATCTTATTCTCCCTTACTTGCTCAGTACCATCACAAATAATCTGGATAGTGTCCCAAACCTCCTTGGCTGTTTTGCAGTTAATGATGTTATCAAACATATTACCATCAACTCCATTGAACAATATATTCATGGCCTTCTTGTCTTTCCTGACTTGCTCAATATCAGGTTCTGATCATTTATGCCTAGGCTTGGGAACAAATGGCTTATTTCCAGTTGCAGCTCTCATTAGTACATGAGGACCTCTCTCTATGCAATCCACATAGGCCTCATCTTGATAAAGAAGATGTAGGTGCATCTTCACCTTCCAGTGGTGATAATTATCTTTGTCCAGAAATGGAATCTTATTTCCAACATCCTTCTTGTTCATCTTGTTGTTTGTTGTGATCTTTAAACTCTTTGTACTTCAAAAGCTGGCTCTGATACCAATTGTTATTCCCTAAAAATACAACAAGAATTACAGAAGGGGGGTTGAATGTAATTCTAGCTCCTTTTTGAGATTTTTAAAACTGTTCTAACTCAATAATATATAAGTGTTTGATTTGCAAATTGCGGAATGAAAGAGTTATATAAATCAAAACACAAGTAATAAAAACACAAGTCTTTAAAACTTTCTGGTGGATTTGAATGTATCCACCAGATATATATATATATATATATATATATATATATATATATATATATATATATATATATATATCGAGAGAACCCTGTGAAGCTTGAATAGCTCACAACTGCTTTACAAGTGAACAAACAAACTACAGAGAAATTCTTAACAGTTACAGATTTTTCAATTTCTCTTCTAAAAAGTGTTTGTTTGGTTGTTTTGTTCTACTAGCTACACTTGGTTTATATATCACCAAGTGTACATGGTAATAAGACAGGATAGTAAAACAAAACCAATCAAGTTTAACTCCATGCTACTTCACTACTCTATTCCAGCATCTTTGAAAATCTTCATTCCTTGCATGGAAATGGTAATGCTTCTTTGTTCTCAATTTCCTGCTAAACAGGCTGCCACATTGCTTTTGCAAACACCCAACTCATGTGACTGTGTTATCACTGTCAACAGATATTTGAATTGATCATTCGTCGGGTAGCTTTGTTTATCATCCGTCGAGTAGCTATTTGACACTTGACTCCATTTCATTTATGCAGAATTACAAGACATTTAATATTTACAATTAATCAACCTATTCTGCATATCTAGTAGTCAACATGACTCATATGCTACTACAGAATCTACACAAAGTTGTTTGCAGAAATGTGCTACATTACTTATTGTTACATAAGCTACTCACCCGATGGATATCAATTAGTCATCCGTCGGGACTATATTGAATCATCCGTCGGGACTATAATTGATCATCCGTCGGGTGCTACAAATTCACTAAGTTAAATCTACTAAGATATTTTGTTTAATTTATCATCAAGTTCACAACATATTGTTAGATATATTTGTGATGTCATGTCTAATCTGATTTGTTTAGTTTCAGAACTTAATATCAGGACTTATCAGGACTTACTGGAAATCAGGATTTACTGAAGACAGGAAGATATCAGAACTTAAGGTATCAGAATTTGTAATATCAGAACTTAAGGAAGGATATGCTTTAGAAGTAAAGTGCGGCTGATTTCTAGGAGTGGATCTGCACTAAAATAAAGGAGGATATGCTTTAGGAGTTGGACGACTAAAAGACTTGTAGAAGATAATATCTGATTGATATATTTTAGGAGGAGATATATTTCATATCAGTTAGAAGATATTTTATAACTGTGTACTATATAAACACAGCTTAGGGTTTACACTATATGTGTTATCATTCACGAGAAAGATTATTCATTGTAACCTAGCAGCTCTTAGTGATATTGTACATCACTGAGAGAGTAGTTTAACATACTTTGTAACAGAGCTTATTATATTGGATAAACTTGATTACTGTTACATACTTGTGTTCTGTAATAACCCCAATTTTTGGAAATTTTTGAAACCCTTATGAATAGTGTTTTTGCTGAATGAGAAAACTTTTCATGCCCCACTATGTAGGGATTCTGTTATGGATATTCTGAGATTTTATTAGTACTTTATATGGTATATAAGTGTATGTAAAGATCGTCAGAATCCAATTCCGAATACTTTGATTTTTCCCGGAAAATCCACTAGATACGGAAAGAATTGAGTATAAGGTAACAGGATAAAAAGGATTTAAATTAAAGGATTATAAGAGAGGATCATAAAAAGGAATATAATGTATTGAGAAAGGTTAAGGGAACCTAAGTAATAAGATCCCAGGTATGATCCCTCAAACGATAAACGAAAACGAAAGTTAAGCGAACCATATAACAGATCAGCGGTCATTAGGCAAACAATTAGGAAGTTAATCAAAGAGATTAGAGGGGATGATGTCATCCAACCAATGAGAAGAGGACAAAGAGGGAAGGATGACACCACATGATGACATAAGGATGACAAAGGAAGGAAGGAAATGTGGTTGAATTAGAACCACACAAAGTTTAAGGCTAAAAAGGTAATTAACTAAAACAAAAAAAAACAAAACTACATCCACCAAGCCAAGCAAATCATTTTTCATCAAAACAAAATTTTATTTTCATCACCAAGAACATTGCTCTCGGCTTTTCCTAGTTTTCAAAGGGAAAATTTTCAAAATCCAAGATCCAAGCTTCCTAAATTGGTAAGATAATTCCCTAGTGTTCCTTATGCATAGTTATGGCTATATTATGAGTTTAAGCATCCCATTCATTCTCTATCTTCTCCAATAAATCAATGAAGAAGACAATGAATAGTGATTTCAAGGTTTTTAACTTAATTTTCTTGCTTTTCCTTTAAGATCCAAGCATTCCTAAGACTCCTCAAGGCTTCCTAAGGCTTCCTAGCTACTCACACCACTTCAAGGAAGGTATATCATCCCCAAACCCTAGATTTACTTTGTATATTAGGATGATTTTGGTTGATATGGTATTAGAGTAGCTTAGTGATTGTTGGTTTAGAGTTGGGTTGGAATGGTGGTGAATGGATTGTTGAAATCTTATGATTTGGTTAAAGAATGTAGTAAAGTTTAAATTCAAGTTTTAAGACTAAGTAAATTGATTATAATGAGTTGATTTGGGGCTGTTGTAATGTAGTTTGGATGGAGTTTTGATTGGGTTGTGAATTGGGTTTGAATTGTGGTGGATTTGGAATGGTTTAAATTTGGGAAATCGCGTAAACATAGCCGTCGTAATGTCCGATTTACTTTAGACTGCTTTTGTTCATAACATTAGGACCCGAGAACTCCCTGCTAGATTTTGACCATTGCCATGTTTAGATAGTTCATGTTACGAGCTTCGTTTTGATATGTAGTTCGTTTGATTCCGATGTACGGTTTAGGAGAAACGACCGTTTTAAGTAATGGCGTTTCGCGAACAAAACATTTCCCCTCGCCTTACTTTGAAACATAGGTTAAAGACCTTAAAGGGTTAATTAATGTATGAAACAATTATGTTAAGTATGTTAGGCAGTTGGTAAGACACTCGCGAAGGAATTGCCTTAAAACTCGTAATGGTTAAATTATTAAAAATGGTAGAGCCGAGGGTACTCGAGTGACTTAAGAGGATCAGTAAGCGCAAAACGAGAGTTAGAGTCTGAGTTGGTTAGAGTATAGATTTACAAGTGACTTTGGTTTAATTCCAACTTACTTGTTGTTTATAGGTTACCAGACTCATCCCGAGCCATTCGTAACCCTCAGTCGCTCAGGCAAGTTTTCTACCCGTTATACTGTTGTTGTGATGTATATATGTATATGCATTATCTTGTAATAGATGCATGATGGTTATATTAACAAATTCTTGTGATATATTGTAGCATGTGACATGGTACATATGCATGCCTGTTTCGTATTCTTGCCATATATATCTGTTGGTTCAGTTGATAATACCTATGCTAGAGAATAGCGGTAATTTGCATATACCCTTAGTATAGGGACCCAAAGGTGAAAACATTTTCTAAAACTGGGAGTCGAGGATCCCGAGTAGATTTTATATATATATATATTTATATATATATGGTTATAGTTTTCAAAACTATTAATCGAATAAAGTTTATTCGATAACTTTATTTTATTAATGAATATTATCTTGAATATTCATTCGAGGACTTATGACTCCTTTAGATTATTATTGAATATTACTTGGATATTCATTTGAGGATGTATGACTCCTTTATTTTATTTAATGAATATTATTTATAATATTCATTCGAGGTATTATGACTTCGCTTATTATTTATTAATATTCTTTATTTTATTAAAGAATAATGTTCGATAATCAAACTTACTTTTGATATTCAAATAAAGATATTACTTTCGTATAAGTATATCTTTGATTATTTACTATTCATTTCAAGTATAAGTTTTCCAACTTCTACCTCAATTATTCTTTTTGGGAATATTATTTAAATAATAATATTCAGATATTTCTTTATATTGAGACTGATTTACTTTATTAAATCAGCATTATTCCAAACACTCTTTAAAGTGTTTTCAAGTCTTTAAAATGATTTTCAAAAGTTAGAGCGGATCCCAAAACTCATTTTTATATTTAAGATCTTCCTTTTAAAAAGGGGATTTAAATACTCGCTCAAAACCGGAGGGATCCGGCTCTGTGGTGTATTTTATATTCGCAACAAGGTTGTTGTCTTGATAAAAGAGTTTTTGATTACTTACCCAACACTCGGGAAGTAAAATTCTTGGAACAAGTTAATCCATTAACAGGCATCGCCTGGGAAATATAGGTGAGTTTTCCTTTCCAACTAGATACGACTTCTTGGTGGAGCCGTATCAACGAGTTTCTACTTGGAGAAAGTGGGGACGAGCTTTACGTTTCAGAGTCATGGATTTCATCTGAACTAGGAGTGGCGTAAGTGGTCGAGTAGCGCCGGCCCAGCCTTATTATATTGGCCCAAATGGCCTGGAAGTTCCGCTAAGGCGGTCCATTCCTTAGGAGTTCAGTGTTCGGTTGACAAGTAAATCCGACAGGTTCTCCTCTACATGTAGAAAATGGTGGGGTTGTACTACTACAACTGATCATCGTAAGTGGTCTTCCTGGCGCGGCAAACTCCCGTAATGAGTTCATCATTTAATTGGATATTTCTGCAACACTACCCAGAGCACTTCGATAGAAAGGCTACGGTTGGGCGATTGTTGAGTGTTGGCAGGGTCAAGTTTTCAAAATGATGTTTGCATCAAATGAAGTATCTCGTAACTTCATTGTATTTTGATGATATTTTAAAAGATTTAATCTATTCAAATCTGGTCTTGTAGTCTCATCTATGTGATGAACTTTTGAAACTAATTATAACTTGAACGGTGGTAGTTCAAGTAGTATTTGGAAAAGATATAAGTATATTGGAGTATCTTGTAACTTCACCGTTTTAAACTTATATCTAGTTAATGGTTGTCTTATGAATGGCAGAGACTTTCAGAAAAACGTTGAGACAAGGTTAGATATATGAGATCACCTTGCAACGATATTTTTTTATACAGTTATAAACTGGAACTTTGTGTAATTATGCATGGAAGAGGACTTCCAAGATTTTGAAAAGTATATATGTATATATACTGAATATTTTGCGACTTCATCGCATTAAGATATCAAACTTGGTTCATTTCTTTTGACCAAGACTTTCATGAGTACTATGAGAAGGCTCATATATTGTTAATCATATTATATATTATTTTGGTGGGCTTGTTGCTCACCCTTGCCTTCTTCTTTCATCACACAACATCAGATAGACAAGATGAATAGGACCAAGCTCCCGATTCGCAAGCGGTTAGAAAACGTTCTGCAATCTTCGGGAAGCGTTGATGCCGCTGTAGCTGAGGTAGGAACTACCAATAGGCTAGGCTTTAAACTTTTGGTGTACCAGACTCATGTATAATATGAATTGTAATAATGGCAAAGAAAATGTAAATTTATTCAGAAAACCTTTTAAGGTGTATTGGCAGATAATTGTGGAATAAAATGACTTGTGATTATTTTTGGATGTTCATCTCTGAGACTATAACTTGTGGTGTGTGTGTTTATTGTGGGGTCACAGTACAGAGTAGTTGATTAATTATTAAGATTGGGTGTTATTAAGGGAAATGGAACTCGTGACAACCCGGATCCCCGACCCCGGATTTGGGGGTGTTACAGAAGTGGTATAAAAGCTAAGCGTTATAAACCTCAGAGATGATGTGACGTAAAGATAATAAGTTCACTAAGATAATAAGAACTCTTGCCAAGTTCATAGTCGGGCTACCTAACGTAGTACTGACAGTTAAAACCCTTACGGGAACCCTTATAAATATCGTGATAGTAACATAGTTCGTTCTCGTATAGGGCAGCGGGGCACCGAACCCTGAGGTTCAAGAGCATCAGCATGAGGATGTTTTATTACAAGTTGGAGAGCAAATTGTGAATCCGATGGAGTACCCTAATGAGGGACCGGATGAGATTCATATTGAGAATGTTGCGGTTGAGGATGTTATTCCGGAAAGGATTGTGGCTGAGGAGGATCTCATGGAGTATCCTGATGAGAATGAAGAGAGGACCGATGAGGAATTGATGACCGTAGTCAGGGCGACTACCAGAGCAAGAATGGCCTCGAGGGTGGCACTAGAGGATGAAAAGTTACCAAGGGCACAAAGGTTAATGAGGGCAGAAGGAGTGGGGCCTTCCACGACACCAATTATACCAGTATCAGACCCTCTTGCAGAGGTTCCTGTAGACATCCATGAGGTTCCACCAATTCCTGTTCCATCCCCGGTACGGAGCCCAACACCTACTGAGAAAATGCCACCTTTATCTCCTGCACCATTGTCACCTGATACCGTGCTTGGTTATCCATTTGGATCTCCTGGGTCTGCGCTACCTGCACCCCATGGACTGATAGATGCTACCACTCAGGCTTCTCTTATCGCCAATTATCATATGACTTTGGGTGGCCTGTCTGAGGCCCGTAATGTTAGGAGTAATCTGTTGGATCGACTTACTGCACCGAGGATTGAGGGTGGGGTACTTCCGGCAGGATTAGCTCATAGCATGGAAAGGATTGAGGCTACCACCCGTGTTACAGCTAGAGGCCATCTTGAGGGTCAGATTGATCCAGCTCTACTTGCAACTATCCTAGACCTCATCACCGCTTTAATGGAGCAGGTTAGGGATGTCGTGCGTGCCCGCATTTCTTGATCAATAATAGTGTGCAGAGTCTGAACAATCTGACAAGAATTTCATGCAGCACCGCTTTTGGAGGATTAGCCTAAGTTATGGATGATTAGTTTTAATGACTAGATGATTATCTATGGTAGTACTTTTGGGTTATAAGCGATCAGATCAAATGATGTAATTCTCTTTAATATGTTCAGTTGTTGTACCCTCGAACAAATGGTTATGTATATATCCGTTAATTTCAGTTCATATCAGTTTGTTTGTGATAAGATCACATTGTTAATTGCACTATTAACACTTAAGAGAGTGTCATGAAGTTTATCGAACTTAAGAATTCATAATTTGCAATCGTGCAAGGACTAAACGAGGGAAAGACTTAAGCAAAGTAAGTAAGACAAATATCCAGATATTCTCAAAAAAAATTCCAAGTAATATGCCCCCACAAGGAATAAGATTAGGGTCAAACCTTGAATGTGATAATCAGGGAGGTCGCAATTAAGATATAAGGAACCCAGAATATAATAAAGTGAAAAATGAGGATTTTAAATTAAAAGATGACCCCAATTATGGGGAGTAGGAAGAAATATTTAGACTAAGAAAACAAAAGTCGAGCGAGATAAGGAGACCCGAGACGGTACTCCTATACGGAAATTCATGGACCTGTCTAAACAGAACTTATACTTTATTCCCAACCACCACCTTGAGGGAAATAATGTAGTGGGAAATTCTTTCAGGACCTTTAAATCGCTAAGCTTTCAGTGTTCCAAGGAACAAGTTGACCCAGTCGAGGCAAGAGCCTGGCTAAAGGAAATATAGGAATCATTTGAGATTCGAAATGATTGACGAACCACAAAAGACTATTTTTGTCACTTACCCCCCTAAGAGAGAGACCACCCGCTGGTGAAAGACCAAGGAAGGCACGGAGCAAGAGATTATAATAAACTGATTTAAGTTCAGTCAATTATTTTCAGGAAAGTACTTCCCAAGGTTATGGAGATAGTGTAAAAGCTTTAGAGCCAGAACAAAGGCAGACGAGTATGATGAATTATGAATCTAAGTTGTAAAATTTGTCAAGATTCGTTCTGAGGACACGAATCCAGAATGACGGGATGTTTGAAATCGATGCTTATGTTGGGTTGGTTCATGAAATAATGATAAAAGAAAGAAAAAAAAGAGAAACTGAAGTGGAAAGGAATATAAAGGCAATAGAGTTTGAGGAATGATAAGGAAGTTGGGTATGAGGAAACCCTAAAGACTCGTAGCAATAGAAATAGAAAAGTATGTAATCGTTAGGATGAGGGTGATTCACCATGAGTTAAATTGATGGTTAAAGGAATAAGAGATACATATATTTTATCCCCTGTAAGTTGGGAGGATTTGAGGAAACCTTGAGATAGTTCGAAGGATAAATATTGAGACACGGATAGACTGAGGAGACAAGAAAGTAAGAAATTAGGAAAATTGGATGAAGGAAGTGACCTTCAAGAATGTGAAGTGTAAGACCGGTGGCTTGATACCCAGAAAGGGAGACGCCAGGTATGAAAGATATCCCAACATTGAGATGACTGTTGAGATAAACAACAAAAGTAAATAAGGAATTATTAAGAAGAAGTTCACGTTGAACACGACCAATATCTTCCAGAACATCCTTGTTATCGTTACCAAATTAGGCAAGAAAAGCGGATAACCGTTGTTATCTTTTGGAGGCCATATTGATTGACCTCATTTTGAATACAGATGTTATTGTGAAAATTAGGCATATAATATCGAGGTGGGAATGATTGAATAAGACACCCTTATCAGGGATATATGACTTGATTTATCCATGGAAGGATGCATGTACCTTTTTAAAGGTGGAATTAAGGATAGAACATCGGTAACTTAAAACGAATCCTAGGGGAATGCATAAAGGTTGGCATTTCACTCTTAATAGGGATAGTATGAGTTTTGACAGTATGAATTGGAAAGGATTAAGGTAATAACAACCTTTAAGAATCAGTGGAGAATTTTTTTTCAGAAGTATATAAACAATGATTCTGGTATTAATAAATGGTATCTTGATATGCCCTGTATCTAGGGAATACAGGAGGAACGATTCAAGGATAACCTTAGAGGTTTTACAAGGAGAAAGGTAATATTCAAAATTCTCAAAAATAGAAATGTTGATAAAGGAAATATGACGTAATTATAATGATGCCAAGTGGGGCACGTGTTAAACCACGAGAAGGTATGGATCGAACCAGTAATGGTCGAAGTTGTTCAGGGCAATTAGGACTTAAGATAAAAAGATGTTCTAATTATGATTGAGAGTCAGTCGTGACAGTGATTAACCTCTAAAGACTGAGGCAATAACTTATGGAAAAATGGTAATATTTTTTTTTTACTCATCAGATTTTAAAGAAAACATCTTCACATAAGCTGTGATTTAAATAAGGTAGAAAATTTATTTGGAGGTGGTTAAAATGACATTGATTGTAAGGAAATTTTACTATCAGGAAAGGCCAAAGAGGTGGCCGACACTTTAAAGGTAAGAGGATAATTATAGGCGCTTGTGCCAAAGGAATACAGTGATGATGGTTAAAGCTATGCAGGTTGCATTATGGTTTGGAAGATTGACATTCCTTCTGATGACTGTGCAATACCCAACCGTAATAGTAGTTGGTAAAGGTTTAATTCGTGTAATCGCCATGAGCGGGCTATCTATCTCAGAAGATACTATCTTGAGATAAGCCAGGACCATGTTTCAAAAAGGACTAGACGAACCTTCGAGTTAAGTCTTCTATTGAAGGTATATGATTAAGAATGGTATTAACCTGCTATCGTTACTTTGATTGAAACTCTTCTGTAATTTTATCTGCTTCATGCCATGTATATACATCAGGAATCTAGAGTGTTCTTCATGAATCATGAATGGAAATTATGTTACCTCCTTAGGAGAATTCTATACGACATGTATGGACTCCGTATGGTTAGATATTAAGATTTCATGGAAAGTGAATTACGACAGTAGGTCAGTGGTGGACCATAGTAATGCAGCAATGATTCTGCGAGTAATGAGTCAATTACAACCATGAGAGTTGTATTGGAATGAATGTTGAGATTGAGTACCACTAATCGGGTCGTGGTGGTGTATAAGTTATCATTGATAGACTAATTAAGTAGATTATCTACCTATTGAATATTTATTCTTTCTTATCAATAGAGAGTCGTATTATTATACGAGGTAGGTTGCGGTGCAAGCATAGAATTCAAGTAACGATGATGTCTAGAAGGAGATCCCAGGTTCGATTTTCGATATCAAGGGAGTTTCAAAGGTGATTGTGTATAAGCTCGAGGAAGAGCATGGGTCCATAGAATGATGGACGGAATAGCAAAAATATTTAGGCATGTGAAATACGATGCTACAATACTTGATGTTGATATAAATACATATATGTTTTGTTCTCCTATGACAAACCTCTATAGTTCAGAGGTAGATTCCAAGCCAGATATTTTATGGCAATAAAATTTTTACGAATATACAATTCTCTTCAGTTCGTTCTTTTCTCTTCTTTTCATTTCATGTAAGCTGAGAAGAACAACCCTTCCAGAAGGGGAGGTATTGCCGAATGACTATCTATCTGTGTGATAGAAGCCTAGTAGGATACCATCTATTGTTTAATTGCTTGTCAAGTACTAAAGGCTGGCCACCTTCTGTACTAATTATGCGATATAACAAGTGTTCATGATCATAGTGATCTCTCAACAAATTCATTTACTTCTATATGATTGATCAAACTTTGGGAAATAGAAACAGCTGAAAAAGGAGTAATAAAGTTATGGTAGTATTCGGAATGGAAACACATTCGTGATACTAAGTTTGACGTGGTTATTAAAAGGTTATAGAACGCTAACGAGCAAAAGTATAACCAGTATAATATTAGGAACGGAAGGTAGTAGCGATTACGAACTGGAAAAGAATGGGTATTGAGACGCCAAAGCTATAGTGCTAGAAGCTGTGATAAAATTCCATGCAATAGACTTGAAAGAATTTGGAATGATCACTTAACACGGATTGAGTTATCTTACGACAATAGATCATATGTCATTATCGAGATATCGCCTTATGAGATCCTTGAGGGAAGACAATGTCGATCTCCCTTATGTTAGGATGAAGTTGTAGAGCGCAAGATACTCGGACCGGCAGTGGTCCAAAGGACCAAGGATTAAATAGATTTAATCAGAGGACGGCTGGTAGTAGCCCAAGATGGACATAAGAAGTATGTTGATATGACATGAAAGGACAAGGAATGGGAAGTAGGGGACCTAGTGTTGTTATAGGTATTCCCTTGGAAGGGGTTAATGAGATTCGGAAAGAAAGGAAAGCTAAGTCCACCAATTGTTGGACCCTTGGATATATAAAGATGTTTTGGGAAGTTAGCATATGAGCTAGCCCTACCCCCGAACATGTAGCAAGTCATAACGTGTTCCACGTATCAATGTTAAGGAAGTATAATTCGGATGCCAGACAAATAGGGGCATATGAGCCCATAGACACGCAACCCGACGTAACCTATATGGAGCAACCAGGAAAGGTTAGAGAGTGAAAAGGAACAAATGCTTAGGAGAAGGGTTATTAAACTAGGCAGAGTTGGTGGTAGGACCACAATGTGGGAAAATTTACTTGAGATTTAGAAAGTGCAATGCTAAGAGAGTATCCCTATTCATTTTCTATCTGATTCCGGGACGGAATCCTTTTAAGGAGGGGAGACTGTAATAACCCCAATTTTTGGAAATTTTTGAAACCCTTATGAATAGTGTTTTTGCTGAATGAGAAAACTTTTCATGCCCCACTATGTAGGGATTCTGTTATGGATATTCTGAGATTTTATTAGTACTCTATATGGTATATAAGTGTATGTAAAGATCGTCAGAATCCAATTCCGAATACTTTGATTTTTCCCGGAAAATCCACTAGATACGGAAAGAATTGAGTATAAGGTAACAGGATAAAAAGGATTTAAATTAAAGGATTATAAGAGAGGATCATCAAAAGGAATATAATGTATTGAGAAAGGTTAAGGGAACCTAAGTAATAAGATCCCGGGTATGATCCCTCAAATGATAAACGAAAACGAAAGTTAAGCGAACCGTATAACAGATCAGCGGTCATTAGGCAAACAATTAGGAAGTTAATCAAAGAGATTAGAGGGGATGATGTCATCCAACCAATGAGAAGAGGACAAAGAGGGAAGGATGACACCACATGATGACATAAGCATGACAAAGGAAGGAAGGAAATGTGGTTGAATTAGAACCACACAAAGTTTAAGGCTAAAAAGGTAATTAACTAAAACAAAAAAGACAAAACTACATCCACCAAGCCAAGCAAATCATTTTTCATCAAAACAAAATTTTATTTTCATCACCAAGAACATTGCTCTCGGCTTTTCCTAGTTTTCAAAGGGAAAATTTTCAAAATCCAAGATCCAAGCTTCCTAAATTGGTAAGATAATTCCCTAGTGTTCCTTATGCATAGTTATGGCTATATTATGAGTTTAAGCATCCCATTCATTCTCTATCTTCTCCAATAAATCAATGAAGAAGACAATGAATAGTGATTTCAAGGTTTTTAACTTGATTTTCTTGCTTTTCCTTTAAGATCCAAGCATTCCTAAGACTCCTCAAGGCTTCCTAAGGCTTCCTAGCTACTCACACCACTTCAAGGAAGGTATATCATCTCCAAACCCTAGCTTTACTTTGTATATTAGGATGATTTTGGTTGATATGGTATTAGAGTAGCTTAGTGATTGTTGGTTTAGAGTTGGGTTGGAATGGTGGTGAATGGATTGTTGAAATCTTATGATTTGGTTAAAGAATATAGTATAGTTTAAATTCAAGTTTTAAGACTAAGTAAATTGATTATAATGAGTTGATTTGGGGCTGTTTTAATGTAGTTTGGATGGAGTTTTGATTGGGTTGTGAATTGGGTTTGAATTGTGGTGGATTTGGAATGGTTTAAATTTGGGAAATCGCGTAAACATAGCCGTCGTAATGTCCGATTTACTTTAGACTGCTTTTGTTCATAACATTAGGACCCGAGAACTCCCTGCTAGATTTTGACCATTACCATGTTTAGATAGTTCATGTTACGAGCTTCGTTTTGATATGTAGTTCGTTTGATTCCGATGTACGGTTTAGGAGAAACGACCGTTTTAAGTAACGGTGTTTCGCGAACAAAACATTTCCCCTCGCCTTACTTTGAAACATAGGTTAAAGACCTTAAAGGGTTAATTAATGTATGAAAAAATTATGTTAAGTATGTTAGGAAGTTGGTAAGACACTCGCGAAGGAATCGCCTTAAAATTCGTAATGGTTAAATTATTAAAAATAGTAGAGCCGAGGGTACTCGAGTGACTTAAGAGGATCAGTAAGCGCAAAACGCGCGTTAGAGTCTGAGTTGGTTAGAGTATAGATTTACAAGTGACTTTGGTTTAATTCCAACTTACTTGTTGTTTATAGGTTACCAGACTCGTCCCGAGCCATTCGTAACCCTCAGTCGCTCAAGCAAGTTTTCTACCCGTTATACTGTTGTTGTGATGTATATATGTATATGCATTATCTTGTAATAGATGCATGATGGTTATATTAGCAAATTCTTGCGATATATTGTAGCATGTGACATGGTACATATGCATGCATGTTTCGTATTCTTTCCATATATATCTATTGGTTCAGTTGATAATACCTATGCTAGAGAATAGCGGTAATTTGCATATACCCTTAGTATAGGGACCCAAAGGTGAAAACATTTTCTAAAACCGGGAGTCGAGGATCCCGAGTAGATTTTATATATATATATATATTTATATATATATATATATATATTTATATATATATATATGGTTATAGTTTTCAAAACTATTAATCGAATAAGGTTTATTCGATAACTTTATTTTATTAATGAATATTATCTTGAATATTCATTCGAGGACTTATGACTCCTTTAGATTATTATTGAATATTACTTGGATATTCATTTGAGGATGTATGACTCCTTTATTTTATTTAATGAATATTATTTATAATATTCATTCGAGGTATTATGACTTCGCTTATTATTTATTAATATTCTTTATTTTATTAAAGAATAATGTTCGATAATCAAACTTACTTTTGATATTCAAATAAAGATATTACTTTCGTATAAGTATATCTTTGATTATTTACTATTCATTTCAAGTATAAGTTTTCCAACTTCTACCTCAATTATTCTTTTTGGGAATATTATTTAAATAATAATATTCAGATATTTCTTTATATTGAGACTGATTTACTTTATTAAATCAGCATTATTCCAAACACTCTTTAAAGTGTTTTCAAGTCTTTAAAATGATTTTCAAAAGTTAGAGCGGACCCCAAAACTCATTTTTATATTTAAGATCTTCCTTTTAAAAAGGGGATTTAAATACTCGCTCAAAACCGGAGGGATCCGGCTGTGGTGTATTTTATATTCGCAACAAGGTTGTTGTCTTGATAAAAGAGTTTTTGATTACTTACCCAACACTCGGGAAGTAAAATTCTTGGAACAAGTTAATCCATTAACAGGCATCGTCTGGGAAATATAGGTGAGTTTTTCTTTCCAACTAGATACGACTTCTTGGTGGAGCCGTATCAACAAGTTTCTACTTGGGGAAAGTGGGGACGAGCTTTACGTTTCAGAGTCATGGATTTCATCTGAACTAGGAGTGGCGTAAGTGGTCGAGTAGCGCCGGCCCAACCTTATTATATTGGCCCAAATGGCCTGGAAGTTCCGCTAAGGCGGTCCATTCCTTAGGAGTTCAGTGTTCGGTTGACAAGTAAATTCGACAGGTTCTCCTCTACATGTAGAAAATGGTGGGGTTGCACTACTACAACTGATCATCGTAAGTGGTCTTCCTGGCGCGGCAAACTCCCGTAATGAGTTCATCATCCAATTGGATATTTCTGCAACACTACCCAGAGCACTTCGATAGAAAGGCTACGGTTGGGCGATTGTTGAGTGTTGGCAGGGTCAAATTTTCAAAATGATGTTTGCATCAAATGAAGTATGTCGTAACTTCATTGTATTTTGATGATATTTTAAAAGATTTAATCTATTCAAATCTGGTCTTGTAGTCTCATCTATGTGATGAACTTTTGAAACTAATTATAACTTGAACGGTGGTAGTTCAAGTAGTATTTGGAAAAGATATAAGTATATTGGAGTATCTTGTAACTTCACCGTTTTAAACTTATATCTAGTTAATGGTTGTCTTATGAATGGCAGAGACTTTCAGAAAAACGTTGAGACAAGGTTAGATATATGAGATCACCTTGCAACGATATTTTTTTATACAGTTATAAACTGGAACTTTGTGTAATTATGCATGGAAGAGGACTTCCAAGATTTTGAAAAGTATATATGTATATATACTGAATATTTTGCGACTTCATCGCATTAAGATATCAAACTTGGTTCATTTCTTTTGACCAAGACTTTCATGAGTACTATGAGAAGGCTCATATATTGTTAATCATATTATATATTATTTTGGTGGGCTTGTTGCTCACCCTTGCCTTCTTCTTTCATCACACAACATCAGATAGACAAGATGAACAGGACCAAGCTCCCGATTCGCAAGCGGTTAGAAAACGTTCTGCAGTCTTCGGGAAATGTTGATGCCGCTGTAGCTGAGGTAGGAACTACCAATAGGCTAGGCTTTCAACTTTTGGTGTACCAGACTCATGTATAATATGAATTGTAATAATGGCAAAAAAAATGTAAATTTATTCAGAAAACCTTTTAAGGTGTATTGGCAGATAATTGTGGAATAAAATGACTTGTGATTATTTTTGGATGTTCATCTCTGAGACTATAACTTGTGGTTTGTGTGTTTATCGTGGGGTCATAGTACAGAGTAGTTGATTAATTATTAAGATTGGGTGTTATTAAGGGAAATGGAACTCGTGACAACCCGGATCCCCGACCCCGGATTTGGGGGTGTTACATGTTCTAAATCGATTTGATTGTATAAACACTATATTCAACCCCCTTCTATAGTGTTGTGTGACCTAACAAGTGGTATCAGAGCCTCTCTGTTGATATACAAACAGTGAGATCCAGTTTACAATCATGTCTGACGAAACACAACTCCACCTAAGCCCACCAAAACTCAAGATACTCAAAACAATCAAACCCACAGTCGATATGAGAGTATTAGGGTTCCCATACTGAGAGCATCTGAGTATCCTATATGGAAGGTAAAGATAGCTATGTTTCTGGAAGCCACAGATCCAGAATACCTTGATACAATTAATGATGGACTATATAAGCCTACCAAGATTTCTATTGTAGTTGCTGATCAACCAGTAAATACCATACCAAAGGAGAGAGTTGATTACACACCTGAAGACATCTCATCTATTGCCAAGGATGCAAGGGTAAGACATTTACTTCATAGTGTAATTGACAATGTCATGTCAAATAGGGTAATTGGATGCAAGACTGCAAATGAAATATGGGATGCTTTGGAGACAAGATGCCAGGGAACTGAAGCCATCAAAAAGAATAGAAAGACAATACTCACACAGGAGTATGAGCACGTTGACTCAAAATCTGATGAGTCACTAACTGATTTATATGACAGATTTGCCAAACTCTTGAATGATCTGTCACTGGTGGACAAGGAATATGATCTTGAAGATTCAAATCTAAAATTCCTTTTAGCTCTTCCTGAAAATTGGGATTTGAAGTCTACTACCATAAGAGACAACTATGACCTTGCTGAAACTACTCTTGATGAAATTTATGGTATGCTCAAGACTCATGAACTTGAGATGGATCAAAGGAGCAAAAGGCATGGAAGAAAGTCAAAGACAGTTGCACTTAAAGCTGAGGAGGAATCTCCTAAAGTGGTTGTCTCAAAGAGGGGCAAAGAAAAGGCTCTCATCATACAGTCTGATTCAGAGTCATCATATTCTGATGATGATGATTCAGAATCTGAAAATTTATTTGAAGTGGATGTTGATGCAGAGATGATGCAACTTTGTGCTCTTATGGTGAAGGGTATCACAAAGATAGCCTACAAGAAATTCAGAAAGGGTAAGAAGTTTTCTAGAAAATGTGGAAGTTCTGAAAAGAAAGGGTCAGATTGGCTGAAGGCAAAGGAGGAAAGTCTGACATAGGAGATAACTCAAATATCAAATGCTATAATTGTGGTGAAAGAGGCCACATCTCTCCTAACTGCAAGAAAGGAAAAGGTGATAAAGGCCATGAACTTATCACAAAGAAAAAAAACTGGGCAGACACTTCAGATTCTGAAGAAGAGGTGAACTATGCTTTGATGGCAAATACTGATAGCAGTTCTGGAACTGCTGAATTGAAGGTACCTCATTCGATTCTTGCTTTTCATACTGATGATATTTCTGAACTAAGATTATCTCTTAAAACCATGTTTATTAGTTTTAGAGATCAGACTTTAAAAAATGAAAGATTAAAATCTGAAAGTCTTGCTCTTAGAAACAAAAATGACTACTTAGAAAAAGAGTTAATTATATTTTATCAAACTCAAAAAGAAAGAGATGAGGCTTTGTATGTTAAAGATGAACTGCTAAAATTGAATAAATCTCTTAAATCTGAACTGGAAAAGGAAAAGGAGATAATCAAAACTTGGACTAACTCTGGAAGAACAACTCAGAAAATCTTAGAAAATGGAAATTGGAAAGAAGGACTAGGTTACCTAGATGATAAAGAAGAAAAGGAAACTGTGTCATCTAAACCAAACTTTACCAAGAAAGCTGAAAAGCCTAAAATTAATCCTGTCAAGTTTGTGTCAAATTCTGACAAGTCAAAATCTGAAAAGATGAAAGACTCTAAAACAGAAGTCAAAGAAAAGTCAACTTCTGACAATTTAAAACAGGATAAACCAACTATGGTAAATGTTGGCTTAATGACAAAGAAGCAGCTTAAGTATAAGCTGAAAGAGATTAGAAAAGTGAACAAGGTAAAGGAAGCTAGGAAAAATAGGAATGGAAAGGAAGGTGTGAATAAAAGCAATAATTATATGCCTGTTCCTAATGCTCCTAGAAATAAATGCTATAATTATGGAAACTCTAACCATCTTGCTTCTTTTTGCAGGAAAAATAAAGATATAAACTCTTTACCTCCTAGATCAGGAGTTAAGAGTCAGCCTGTTAGGTTTAAACCACAAAATCCTTGTTTTTATTGTGGTAGGTTATGGCATTCTATTTATACTTGTAAGGAATATCATAGTTTGTACTATGATTATTATCAAATAAAACCTTCTTTAAAGAAAGTTAGTGTAATTCCTTCTAGTGTAGATTCTGATGCAAAGTCTGATATAAAGTCTGATAAAAAGCATGTTAGCATAAACTCTGAATCTAAATCCGCTGCAAATGCTAACAAACTTAATAAGGCCAAAGGATCCAAGCAAGTCTGGGTCCTTAAAACTAACCAATAGTAGTCTTTGTGATTGCGGGGCAACAGGAAAAATATCTTAGTTCTGGACAGTGGATGTTTAGGACATATGGCTGGAAATAAAGCCATGCTATCAGACTTTATGGAGAAAGCTGACACGTGAGTTTCTTATGGAGATGGAAATATGGGAAAGACTCTGGGATATGGCGATATCAATCTTGGGAATGTCATAATTGAATCAATAGCTCTTGTCTCAGGACTTAAACACAATCTGCTAAGTGTGAGTCAAATCTGTGACAGAGGTTATCATGTGGATTTCTTTGAAGAACACTGTGAAGTTGTAAGTAATTCTACAGTCCAAGTGGTTCTGAAAGGTTATAGACATGGTAACATATATGAAGCCAGACTTTCAACAAATTCTGATGGTTCTGCAATCTGTCTGTTAAGCAGAGCATCAATTGAAGAAAGCTAGAATTGGCACAAGAGACTCTCTCATTTAAATTTCAACAACATAAATGAGCTAGTAAAGAAAGATCTTGTGAGAGGACTGCCAAAATCAGTATTTGCTCTTGATGGTCTTTGTGACTCATGTCAAAAGGCAAAACAAAGAAAATCTTCATTCAAGAACAAAACTGAATCCTCAATTCTTGAGCCTTATCACTTACTGCATGTTGATCTATTTGGTCCAGTCAATGTCATGTCCATTGCAAAGAAGAAATATGTTATGGTTATAGTGGATGAGTTCACAAGATACACTTGGGTGTATTTCTTTCACAAGAAGAATGAAACTGCATCTACTCTAACTGACCATGTCAGACAGCTGGATAAGTTAGTCAAAGATTCTGTTAAAATAATAAGAAGTGATAATGGCACCGAGTTCAAGAATTCAATCATGGAAAAGTTCTGCAAAGAGCATGGAATAAAACAGGAATTTTCTGTACCTGGAACTCCACAGCAGAATGGAGTTGTAGAAAGAAAGAACATGACTCTTATTGAAGCTGCACGAACTATGCTTGATGAAGCAAAGCTACCAACCTATTTTTAGGCTGAAGCTGTGCAGACTGCTTGTTTTACACAGAATGCTACACTCATAAACAAGCATGGAAAAACACCATATGAGATGGTGAAGAAAAAGAAGCCAAATCTGAAATACTTTCATGTATTTGGATGCAAGTGTTTTGTTCTTAAGACTCATCTTGAATCGCTGTGAAAATTTGATCTAAAGCTGATGAAGGAATTTTTGTTGGATATCCACTTTCCACAAAAGCCTTCAGAGTCTACAATTTAAGAATATGGGTTGTCATGGAATCTATCAATGTATCTTTTGATGATAAAAAGATTACTGGACTTGAAGATTTCAATGATCATGATCAGCTGAGATTTGAAAATGAAGATGTAAATTCTGATTCTGTAAATTCTGATGACCTAAATCCTAATCCTGTAAGTTCTGACGGGTTAAATTCTGATGTCATTGAAACTGTGGTAATTGCTTCAAAGGAAAATGCACCTGTTCAGGGGGAGCAAGCTGATGATCATACCACATCTCAAGACTCTCAAGAAGCATAAGAACCAGTCACTGGCTCTTCAAGTTCTGATTTAGCAAGTTCTGATGAGCCAAATTCTGATAATTCTGGAAACTCTAATTCTTCAATTCCTGAAGGATCCAACTCAAATTCTGGAATCTCAGAGAGCATAACTTCAAGGGGAGCATCAAAAAATGCTGATGGAGACAGCATGGATCATGGGGGAAGATCCAGTTCTAGAGATCAACTTCCATCTGCAAGGAAGTGGACTAAATCACATACACCTGACTTAATAATTGGAGATCCTGAAGCAGGTGTCAGAACTAGAACAACAACATCAAATGAATGTCTCTATCATTCATTTCTATCTCAGACTGAACCAAAGAAAGTGGAAGAAGCTCTTCAAGATACTGATTGGGTGCAAGCAATGTAGGAAGAGTTAAATGAATTTGAAATAAATAAAGTCTGGACCCTAGTTCCAAAACCAAAGGACAGATCCATTATTGGTACAAAATGGGTGTTCAGAAATAAAACTGACAGTGATGGCATAATTACAAGAAACAAAGCAAGGTTGGTTGCTAAATGTTACTTTCAACAGGAGGGTATTGACTATGATGAAACATTTTCTCCAGTTGCTAGATTGGAAGCCTTAAGAATCTTTTTGGCTTATGCTGCTCACAAGAAGTTCAAAGTCTTTCAAATGGATGTGAAAAGTGCTTTTCTCAATGGAGAATTAGAGGAAGATGTATATGTTGAACAACCTCCAGGCTTTGTAGATCCAAAATTTCCAAATCATGTCTATAGGCTTTACAAAGCACTTTATGGGCTTAAGCAAGCTCCTAGAGCATGGTATGAGACTCTGACTCAATTCCTTCTAGAAAGTGGATTTCATAGAGGCATAATAGACAAGTCTTTATTCTACCTCAACCATGGAAAAGACTTACTTTTGGTACAGATATATGTTGATGATATCATCTTTGGCTCTACAAATACAAAACTTTGTGAAAGATTTTTCAAGTTAATGCAGTCAAGATATCATATGAGTATGATGGGAGAACTTAGCTATTTTCTAGGACTTCAATTCAAGCAAACTGAAGAAGGTACTTTCATAAATCAATCCAAGTACACCGAAAATTTACTCAAGAAATTTAGAATGCAAGACAGTTCAACTGCATCCACTCCCATGACCACTGCCACCAAGTTAGATAAAGATACTGGAGCATCAGTAGATAATACTAACTATAGAGGTATGATTGGCTCACTTCTATATTTGACTGCAAGTAGACCTGATATCATGTATGCTACCTGTCATTGTGCAAGATTTTAGGCTGATCCAAGAGAACCTTATCTAATAGCCGTGAAAAGAATTTTCAAGTACCTCAAGGGTACAGCTGATCTAGGATTGTGGTATCCTACGGAATCAGATTTTAAGCTAATAGGTTACTCATATGCAGATTTTGCGGGATGCAAAATTGATAGGAAAAACACTAGTGGAAGCTGCCAATTTTTTGGAGGCAGATTGGTTTCTTGGTTTAGCAAGAAACATAAATCAATTTTCACATCAACTGCAGAAGCAGAATATATTGCTGCAGGAAGCTGTTGTGCATAGATTCTTTGGATGAAGAATCAGTTACTGGACTATGGGTTAGAATTTTCTAAAATACCCATTTACTGTGATAATCAAAGTGCTATTGCTATGACAGGTAATCCAGTTCAACACTCAATGACAAAGCACATCAGCATTAGGTACCATTTCATAAGGGAACATGTGATGGAAGGTACAGTGAAATTGCATTTTGTTCCAACAGACCAATAACTAGCAGATATCTTCACAAAACCACTATATGAAGCTACTTTTACAAGACTGGTAAATGAACTTGGAATGGTTTCAGGTTCTTTCTCAAAATCTGTTTAGTTTTTATTATCATGCATCAGACTTTATGATCAGTGTTTACAGATTTTCTTATCTCTATGTAATCTGTGCTTAAATTGTAACATATTAAACACTGCTTATTATCTGATGTGATTCTATAAACTCTAAAAGTGTTTTGAATGTTCTGTGACTATTTAATCCAATGAGGATTATCTTGTTAGATGCTGACTTAGTAGTCTTTAACAAACTATGAATCCCATGTTTGAATTAGTTATTTATGTGGAAATCAATAACACAAGCAAATTCTGATTTTGATCTGAGTCAATTTTACTTTGTGTATCTTATTACTAAGTCACAAACTAGATTATTGCTTCTTATCTGTCAAATTCTGATGTCAGTAAATCTTATGGATGAACTACATGCTTGATAAGCCTCACTTATCTAAAGAAAACAAAAGAAAAGAAAAATTGAAATCAGGTACTCCTTTGAGATCTAGAGTAATTTATGTGAGGGGGAAGATCCAAGTGCATTGCTAGTATTAAGTTATATGCATTAGAAAAGCAAATTGATTTTTCTTGGTGACTTTTCACATTCTCTGATTACTGGAGAAATATTCTGATAACAACATAAATTCTGATGGCAGTTGTAACTCATTTACACAAAGAAGCCACTGTCTAAAGAATTTCAAAATATGCATAAAATGAGCACAAACAGTTGAGGTGGATTCTTGCATAACTTTATTCTATAGTAGACTTCACAATTCAAGACAGATTTTAAGCATTTTTCTTAGTTATGCCTTATTTCTAAGATATACTGAAGTTTGTCAGACTCTAATCTTTATCTGATCATTTGCACATTCACACACTCTCACTCCATATGAATGATGAAAATTACTGTGGTGATTAAGTTGTTTCAGATAAACAGTTAAGCACTATTTGCATAAATTCTGAGGACAAGTTCTGATGAAAGTTCTGATGATTAAACTCTGAAGAAACCAGTCAGTATTTGTGTGAAGAAACACAGAAACAGTCATTCATTTTTGTTTGAGTACATGAGCCATGTTCTGATGACCGTTAAATTCTGATAATAGTCAAGTTCTGATGCAAATCCTGATGCTTATGTGGAATTATTTATTTACTTGACTTATTTGTAGTTTTTACTGTAACAGTCATATTTATCAGAAAATAATTAAGTGAGATAAAAACAGTGATAATCATTTGGTTAATGGGTTGCGTGTTTGTTTTGGTAACCGCATGTGAGCAATAATTACTGCATGTTTATCGTGCCCACTAATAATGTTTTGACTGTTTACATGCTGCCAGATGTCACATGTCTGTTTTACTTCCAAAAAGAGCCGTTGAGTGGGAAGAGTATAAATATTAGAGAAAAAGATTATACAAATATTTTACCTTATCTCTTACTTTAATCTCTTATTTCTTTTACTCTCTCTCTCTTCTTCTCTCTATTTTCTGACGGACTTTCTTACAGGCATTTTATCAAACACCTTGCAAACACACGATTTTCACTTGATTTCTCACAGAAATGGCACCTAAAGATCTTATCTATGATGGAGCCAAGTTTGTCCCAAATAACTACATGGTTATTCTCAACAAGGACGAGGCTCCTTCAGAACTTCACTTCATTCAAGATTTTCTCGCTCGAAGTGAAATTGGATATGCTCTGACCCAACCACAGCTTCTCTCAGGCAAATAAATTCTGGAGTTCTGGAGGTCTGGGGTATATGATAATGGTGGTGAAAATGGGTCCCCAAGCATTATTTTTACAACTGGGGAAGATGAGCATCTGGTTACCTTGTTTACTATACGATAAGCATTGCATCTTCCAGAAAACTGTTCTTACAGTTCACAAGTTGGGGAGTCAGCTCTTCAAAATATGATGGCAAATCTAGGCTATGAGAAATCTTTGTCCAAGCTGGGACAATTGAAGAGGCCCTACATAAGGAGGGAGTGAATCTTCTTTTTTGACTGCATTATCAAAGCCTTTGCCAACAAATGCTCCAACTTTGATGCTATACCAATCCTGAGTCAGCAAATTGGGTATGCTCTTATTAATCAAACTCATTTTAATTATGCTAGTGTTGTTATAGGTTTTATAGGTGGTAGGATGAAAGAAGATAGCAACATAGTATATTTTGCTAGATTCTGTTAGCTTATATACAATTTCTGTTGTTCTGATGCACCTCAAAACTTTAGTGAGACAATTGAACCCTTTAAACTTCATAAAAGGGCTTTCACAGACTTATTATCTACTGATAATAAGAAGAATATACTAAGACCCCTCCGAATTCCTCAATCTGTCAAACAATTCTTAGTAAATTTTGATCCTCACACATACACAACTATATATTCTGATGTTGCACCTACACAACCTACTACTTCACAACCTCCACCAATGCAGCCTTCCAATACTCAACCACAACCTACTATCAGAACCTACTTTCAACCAGCACAATCCTCTCAACCACAACCATCAGCACCTACAATCAGAACTTCACATCTCAAATCCAAAACCTCTGGTACTTCTCAAAAGGTGCCAGTTGTAAAATCTGACAAATCCTCTAGGCCCAAAAGAACTATCTCTGTGCCTAAATTTCCACCAAGGAGAAAAAGGAGGATTATTCTGAGGGATGAATCTGATGAGGATGAACATGTCCAGGTTCCTGCATCAGAACCTGTGACAGTAGAAGCTGAAAATGTAATTTTTCAGAAGGAGGTAGAATCTGAAGAGTCAACTCTTCAGAAGGAGAATGAAGCTGAGGTTCTGGCATTTTGAAAAGGAAAAGATCTATAAATTCTGATATAGATCATATCTCTCCACCATCCAGAAGATCAAAGAAGATAAGAGCAGGTGTGCATATGGCACAAATTCAATTTAAAGATGCTGAAGAAGCTGACGAAGGGAATCAGGAATCTCTGATCTCACAAGAACCTACAGTAATTGAAGCCCTTCCAGCACCTGGAGAAATTCTGATTCAGGAATCTGAAATTCCTGATGTTCACAGATCAGATGCTGTGATTTCTCCACCTCACTCTCCAATCCAAGCTACAGATGATGTTGAACAACAAGAGACAAATTCTAAAATAGATATTCATAACTTGAATATTCCTACTGTTCTCTATCTGGAAGCTCCACCAGCAAAACAATCAACACCTCCTGTTTCACCAATACTACAGGCTGAGAGACCATCAACTCTAATTCTTGATCTTGACACTGAAGATCAGAATTTAAATGAAGCTGCTCCAGAATCTCCTTCAGTTACACACACTCTGGTGTTAACAGAAGATGATGAGAATTTATCAAGTTCTGGAGACAGTGCTCCAACAAGTGTTCCAGTTAATGCTCCTATTCTTGGGAAGGAGGCACTGCTTAAGTTTGTTGAAGAAGATGCTCCTGTTCCATGGGAGGAAACTTTTAGAGGAGTGGAATGGACCAAGAAATGGAATGATAATGATTTCATTCCCAGCTCAAATATTCTGTCAGAACATATTTCAAAAGCTGATGAGTTGCTGACAAATTCTGATTTCAAGCACCAACTTAAAGTCACTGCTCTCTGTACTAAGAATCTTCAAGGTCTACACTCCAAGACACATGAAAAGGTTGATAAACTTCAGGAAAATGCTGATAAGCTAGACCTGATGCTTAAACTAGATAATAATAGGTTTATCAGACCAATTCATGACAAAGTGGAAGCTATTGAGCAAGTTCAGATCAAGCAGCATGCCCAACTGGATGAGGTATTGTAGAATCAAGCTGCTCAACAGATACAGCTCAATGAAATCCAATTTTCAGTGGAACTTCTTCTTTCTCTACTCCTGTCAGATGATGCCAAAAGGGGGGGGGGGAAGGTAGTTAAGTCCAAATGCTCACCTAGCCAAACACTGAAGAAGAAGGATGATAAAGGAGATGACCAGGGAAACCCTAGCAAGGGCAAAGGTCAAAGTCAAGGTCAAGGCAAGCAAAGCAGCAAAGTTTCTTCACAAAAACTAAATTCTGATTCTAGCAAATCTTCTACACAGAAGAATTCAAGTTCTGAAGCTGTGAATGCTCAAACTATGATAGCAAGTTTTGATAATCAAGTTCTAATTACAAAGTCTGATGTTCTCATTCAGTCTGGAAGTCAAGAATCTCAGAAGTTTTTACAAACTCTGAAGCTTAAGGGAAGGGAGAATACTGTCTACTATAAGGATCCTAAGATTCAGACACTTGATGAAGAAATTGCTAAAAGATTATTTCTCAAGCATAATCCTGGAATGGATTTAGAGACTCTAAAAGAGGAAGAAGCTAGATTTGCAGCTGAGAAGACAAATCCTAAGTCTAAAGCTTCTAATGCAAAGAAACCTCCAAGGCCTAAGGAAAAAGGCATTGTGATAAAAAAAAAGATCTGCCACAGAGATTCCAAGATCAAGAACTAGATCTCAAACCACTACTGATCCCAAAGACAAAGGAAAAGGAAAAGTTGGGGAGATAGTCAACAAACAGAAGATGAAGATTCTTCAAATACTGATGGATCATGTGTGCAAGATGGTTCAAGTTTTTGATGATGCTGCTCCTGAAGATGAAACTGTTGAAACTCTGAAAAGAAGAAAGGTGATAGAATAATCTAAGAAAACCTCTGACATAGCTCAAGTTGTACAGAGTGAAGAAAGTTTAAAATAGCAAGCTACAGAAGAATCTGTAAATCCTGAACAAGTCATGAAGATATCAACCTCTGACAGAGCTCAAGTTAATTTGAACAAGATGACAGTTACTGATAAAAAGAAACTTATATGGAAAGATGTTAAACCATCATATCCTAAGAAAAGTCAACTGCTATCTGATTTCTTGACTATTGGATTGAATGCCAGAGAAACAAGAGACAGATCAGGGTTAGGATCAAGCAAAGCCAAGCTGAAAATAGGAGTTGAAGTAACTATCAAAGATCCATTTTTATTAACTGACAGACCACTTGAGGAAGTTACATAGAAATACCTTGACAAGGTTATATCTGTTCAAGTGGTACTGGATGCTCATGATAAGAGTAATGTCAAAGAAAAGGTGATTCTATTTCTTAAAGATGGAAGAACATACAGAATGTCAGAATCAAATATGCTGAACAAATCTCTGAAAGAACTTCAATTCTTTCATTATCTTTTGGAGATAAAGTCCGAGGTTACCAGAAGATGGTCAAATTTCATAATGAAGACCATAAGGGATAAAGCCAGAATCTCTGGATCAAGGGTTGCAGAATTTATTCCAAAGATAGTTGAAGATGATGGAAGTGAAATTCCAATGAAGAAGAATTTTGCTAAGATAGAAGTTATTCTTAAAGAGAAATGTCTGTACTACAATGAAGACTCTTCTCATCCAAGAGTAATCAGACTTGGTAATGGTTTGGAAAGAAATCACATTTCAGCACTTAGGACTGCCATCTACCAGATTGGAAGTTAAGATGAAGAGCTGAAGCAAGTCAAGGCTACATTAGCTCAAGTCCTGAGAAATGCAGAAGAGAAGCTGATATCAAACTTTGTCAAGAATCATTTTGGATTCAGATTGATTCAGTAAGATTGGTAAGAGCTGCAAGGAATGTAAGTTATAGTTAGTTGTCTAAATAAACTCTCGTTGTATTTTTACTTAAATGTTTTTGACATCATCAAATCTATTAACTTGTATATTTTCATAATTTATAAGTTGGGGGAGATTGTTAGATATATTTGTGATGTCATGTCTAATCTGATTTGTTTAGTTTCAGAACTTAATATCAGGACTTATCAGGACTTACTGGAAATCAGGATTTACTGATGACATGAAGATATCAGAACTTAAGGTATCAGAACTTGTGATATCAGAACTTAAGGGAGGATATGCTTCAGAAGTAAAGTGCGGCTTATTTCTAGGAGAGGATCTGTACTAAAATAAAGGAAGATATGCTTTAGGAGTTGGACGACTAGAAGACTTGTAGAAGATAATATATGATTGATATATTTTAGGAGGAGATATATTTCATATCAATTAGAAGATATCTTGTAACTGTGTACTATATAAACACATCTTAGGGTTTACACTATATGTGTTATCATTCACGAGAAAGATTATTCATAGTAACCTAGCAGCTCTTAGTGATATTGTTCATCACTGAGAGAGTAGTTTAACCTACTTTGTAACAAAGCTTATTATATTGAATAAACTTGATTACTGTTACATACTTGTGTTCTAAATCAATTTGATTGTATAAACACTATATTCAACCCCCTTCTATAGTGTTGTGTGACCTAACACATATTCCTAACAATCTCCCCCAATTTATGTCTACTGGAATTGTAGCCATAAATTAAAAGAAACTTGATGATAACAAAACATCCTAAAAATACAGATTGAAAAATAGTAGGTAAAACTGATAAGTGCTACAGATTACTGAAAATTGAACAATGCAAAGTACACAAAGAGATTGCTCACAATAATTATCAAGGTGCTCCTCTAGTCTGAGCAGATAGATCTATTTCCTTGATTGTCTCGATTTCTTTCCAAGCCTATTGTTGTTTTCTTCAATTTGATTCTGGAGTTGTCTGTGGAATTCAAGTTCATCAGCTTCTGAGATATTTAGCATTTCCTGCATTTCCAAAAGAGTCTCATTGCTAGAGATACTCAATTGGTCCTCCAATATGAAGAATCTTCTAACTCCTTTTTCATCCCTGAATTCCATCAGCTAATAGGGCCTCAGATGCACTCTTTTTCCTGTAAAGGGAATAGATAGAGTTTTTGGAAGTGCATCTTTAGCTCTAGTACTCCTCAGCTCCTCAATCTTCTTTAGAACTAGTCTTCTTGCAGTCACATTGTAACCAAAATTCTTTTTGAATGAAGAGTAGATCTTTATTAGCACATATTGTCTTTCTAGGAGAATCCTGTGAGGTGGCCATATGATCTCTCTTCCTCCCTTGTATTTGAATACCAGTCTTTCAGGGAGATGTCTGTGAGCATCAATTCCTCTAACTTCTTCCAATTCATCTAAGCAAAGGTTTATGTCAGAAAAATCCTTGAAGGAAAACCAAGGACATGTAGTGGATGGATTTAGTGCCTTGATGGTCAATGAAAGTACAATGCTTGAAGATGAACAAGAAGCTTAAACAGCAAAGGATTCACAATGGGATGTGGCAAGCTAGTTTCTGGAAATGTTGTCATAGAAGATGTAGCATTGGTTGTTGGACTTGAAGTTAATCTTCTAAGTGTCAGCCAATTTACTAACAAGGGATTCAAGGTGAATTTTGAAAAAGAAGACTGCTCAATTATCAGCAAAAAGACTGGTGAAACTGCTCTAAAAGGAGTAAGAAAAGTAAGCTTGTTTGTTGCAGATTTATATTTAGTAAACAAGGATGGTATTTGTTGCTTCTATACCAAGGCATCTATTGACCAAAGCAAGTTGTGGCACAAGAAACTTTCTCACTTGAATTACAAAGCAAATAATACCTTGGTGAAAAAGGAATTAGTTAGAGACATGCCAATTTTGGAATTTGCTCAAGATGAAGTTTGTAAGGCTAGTCAAAAAGGAAAAATAAAAAGGTCTAGTCACAAAAGCAAAACTGTGAATTCCATAAGTGCACCATTACAACTTATTCACACGGATCTGTTTGGACTAGTTAATGTCTTATCTATTTCTATAAATAAATATGCACTGCTGATAGTGGACGAATACTCAAAGTATACATGGGTAGAGTTTATGCATTCAAAAGATGAAACTCAACGCATCATTATTGAATACATAAAGAAAGTTAAAAAGCAGGCTGAAGATCAAAATTGTATAAAGAGATTGAGAAGTGATAATGGCACAGAATTCAGGAATGCAACATTGAGTGAATTCTGCAAAGACAATAGCATTGTTCAAGAATTTTCAGCTGCAAGAACACCTCAACAAAATGGTGTTGTTGAGAGGAAAAATAGAACTCTAGTTGAAGTTGCCAGAACAATGCTGCACAATGCCAATCTGCCAACAAGATTTTGGGAAGAAGCTGTGAATACTGCATGCTATACTCAAAACAGATATTTGATCAACAAAAACCATGGAAAATCACCTTACTCGATCCAATCAAAAAGAAAGCCTATAGTGAAGCATCTGCATGTGTTTGGAAGCAAGTGCTTTGTGCTAAAAGACAACTTTGAATATGTGAGAAAATTTGACTCTAAAGTTTTTGAAGCATTTTTTTTGGGATATTTATTGGAGAGAAATGCCTACAGAGTTTATGCGCTTGAACATAAAAAAGATTATGGAAAGCACATGTTGCCCAGTAATGATACAATTTTTTAAGGGGGATGGATACAAGTATATAAACATTTCGAACAAGTATAAAAATATAACAGTTCTTTATATTTCTGATAAAACCTGTTACAAACTCTCTCAAGAAATACTGATGTTCTTGAGAGCTGCTAGGTCGTACAATGTTCAAGTTAATCACTATGTGATGACCTAAACTGTATTTATATAATACACAGTTGCTACAAATCAGTCTAGGATATGCATTATCAATTACTAATAGAAAATGATACATATCTTTAACTGAATATACAAAGTCCTATCATTCAGAATGTAACAGATATCCATCCCTCAAAATAAGGAACATACTTAATCTTCACAACAGACTGTCTTCAGATGCTGATGTTCTGCAGATACTGATGATGCATCAAATCCTGATGGCACATCAAATCCTGATGACATCCAAAACAGTCAGATCCTGAGCTCCTCCTGATTATTGAGAATCAGCACATAACAATCTCCCCCAATATATACTTAATATAATGAAGCACAAATTCCATTCTCAATGATGCCAAAACGAATTAAAAAATTTACAAGAAATAAGACTTACTTCAGTATCCTAAGATAACTGACAATTGTTTCCAAAAATTTGTTCAACCTTTCTTCCTCCTTGTCTTGAAGGACTTTGACAAGCTTTTTCTTCAACTTTTTCTTCTCTTCAGTATCTTCTCCAAGCTGATAAATGGATGATCTTAATTTAGAGATCGAACTCTTATGTAACACCCCCAGATCCGGGGTCGGGGATCCGGGTCGTCACGGTCTTTCTTTCCACAATATCACTTCACTTAATTAATAACAACTAACCTTATGCTGTGACCCCACACTAACACACACCACAACCCGTTATAGTCTCAGAGATGAAATTTAAATAAGTACAAGTCTTTGAATCCACAATTTAAAAGTTATTACAACCCAAAATGATTACTTGATAAATTTACAGTTAATTGCCATTATCTGCCACAAGTTATAATTATACATAATTGATTCTCAAAAGTAGATGTTCTGATCTACAATAGATCTACCTCTGCAGCTATAGCAGCTACAACAACAACGGGAAGACGCGGGACGCTTCCCACGCGCTTGCGCTGGGTCTGCTGGAGTCTGGCCATCTTTCCTAACTGTTGTTGTGTGATGAAGAAATAAAGCAAGGGTGAGTAGCAAGCCCACCAAAATAATATGTATAAAGATTTACAATATATGAGCCTTCTCATAGTACTCATGAAAGTCTTGGTCAAAAGAAATGAACCAAGTTTGATATCTTAATGCGATGAAGTCGCAAAATATTCAGTATATATATATATACTTTTCAAAATCTTGGAAGTCCTCTTCCATGCATAATATACACAGAGTTCCAGTGTATAACTGTATAAAAATATCGTTGCAAGGTGATCTCATATATCTAACCTTGTCTCAACGTTTTTCTGAAAATCTTTGTCATGCATAAGATAATCATTTACTAGATATAAGTTTAAAAGATGAAGTTACAAGATACTCCAATATACTTATATCTTTTCCAAATACTACTTGAACTACCACCGTTCAAGTTATAATTAGTTTCAAAAGTTCATCACGTAGATGAGACTACAAGACCAGATTTGAATAGATTAAATCTTTAAAATATCATCAAAATAAAATAAAGTTACGAGATACTTCATTTGATGCAAACATCTTTTTGAAAACTTGACCCTGCCAACACTCAACAATCGCCCAACCGTAGCCTTTCTATCGAAGTGCTCTGGGTAGTGTTGCAGAAATATCCAATTGGATGATGAACTCATTACGGGAGTTTGCCGCGCCAGGAAGACCACTTACGATGATCAGTCGTAGTAGTGCAACCCCACCATTTTCTACATGTAGAGGAGAACCTGTCGGATTTACTTGTCAACCGAACACTGAACTCCTAAGGAATGGACCGCCTTAGCGGAACTTCCAGGCCATTTGGGCCAATATAATAAGGTTGGGCCGGCGCCACTCGACCACTTACGCCACTCCTAGTTCAGATGAAATCCATGACTCTGAAACGTAAAGCTCGTTCCCCCTTTCCCCAAGTAGAAACTTGTTGATACGGCTCCACCAAGAAGTCGTATCTAGTTGGAAAGGAGAACTCACCGATATTTCCCAGGCGATGCCTGTTAATGGATTAACTTGTTCCAAGAATTTTACTTCCCGAGTGTTGGGTAAGTAATCGATTCATTTAACAAAACAGCAACCTTGTTGCGAATATAAAACACACCACAGAGCCGGATCCCTCAGGTTTTGAGCGAGTATTTAAATCCCCTTCGAAAGAAGGATCTTAAATATAAAAATGAGTTTTGGGATCCGCTCTAACTTTTAAAAATCATTTTGAAGACTCGCAAAACATTTTTAAGAATGTTTGGAGTGATGCTGATTTAACAAAATAAATCAGTCTCAATATATTAGAAAATATCTGAATATTATTATTTAAATAATATTTCCATAAAGAATAATCTTTATAAAAATAATTGAAGTAGAAGTTTTGAAACTTATACTTGAAATGAATATTAAATATCCAAAGATATACCTATACGAAAGTACTATCTTTATTTGAATAATCAAAAGTGAGTTTGATTATCGACACCTTATTCTTTAATAAAATAAAGAATATATCTCAGCAAATAATCGGAGTCATAGATCCTCAAATAAATATTCAAATAATATTCAATAAATAAAATAAGCTGAGTCATAAGCCCTCGAATGAATATTCGAAATAATATTCAATAAATAAATAAGCTGAGTCATAAGCCCTCGAATGAATATTCGAAATAATATTCATTAAATAATAAGCTGAGTCATAATACCTCGAATGAATATTATAAATAATATTCATTAAATAAAATAAAGGAGTCATACATCCTCAAATGAATATCCAAGTAATATTCAATAAATAATATAAAGGAGTCATAAGTCCTCGAATGAATATTCAAGATAATATTCATTAATAAAATAAAGTTATCGAATAAACCTTATTCGATTAATAGTTTTGAAAACTATAACCATATATATATATATAAATAAATATATATATAAAATCTACTCGGGATCCTCGACTCCCGGTTTTAGAAAATGTTTTCACCTTTGGGTCCCTATACTAAGGGTATATGCAAATTACCGCTATTCTCTAGCATAGGTATTATCAACTGAACCAACAAATATATAAGGCAAGAATACGAAACAGGCATGCATATATATACCATATCAGCATGCTTCAATATATCGCAACATTTGCTAATTAACCAACATGCATCTATCGCAAGATAATGCATATACATATATTCATCACAACAACAGTTATAACGGGTAGAAAACTTGCCTGAGCGACTGGGGGTTACGAATGGCTCGGGACGAGTCTGGTAACCTATAAGCAACAAGTAAGTTGGAATTAAACCAAAGTCACTTGTAAATCTATACTTTAACTAACTTAGACTCTAACGCTTATTTTGCGCTTACTGATTCTCTTAAGTCACTCGAGTACCCTCGGCTCCACCATTTTTAATAATTTAACCTTTACGAGTTTTAAGGCGATTCCTTCGCGAGTGTCTTACCAACTTCCTAACACACTTACCATAAATGTTTCATACATTAATTAACCCTTTTTGGTCTTTAACCTATGTTTCAAAGTAAGGCGAGGGGAAAAGTTTCGTTCACGAAACGCCGTTACTTGAAACGGTCGTTTCTCCTAAACCGTGCATCGGAATCGAACGAACTACATATCAAAACGAAGCTCGTAACATGAGCTATCTAAAAATGGCAGTGGTCATAATCTAGCAGGGGGTTCTCGGGTCCTAATATTATGCACAAAAACAGTCCAAAGAAAATCGGACGTTACGACGGCTATGTTTACGCGATTACCAATGTTTAAACTACTCCAATTAACCACCAACCAACTCATAACCATCAATACAACAAAACTTCACCTAAACCATACCACATCAGTCCATAATCTCCAAGGTTTTCAACTCAAACAACCACAATCAAGACCTATGAACTATAATCAAGCTTCAATTACCAAAACACTTCCAAATCAAACCAAACTACTAATAATCACAATCCATGCTTCTCATTTCACAACACCAACCATTAAACTTACTAACAAATAAAGTAAAGGCTATGGTTTGAAGTTTATACCTTCCTTGGGAGGTGTTAAGTTGCTAGGAAGCCTTAGGGAGCCTCCTACAAGCTTGATCTTTCCAAAGAAATCAAGAACACAAAGTTAGGCTTTGAAGTTTCTAAAAGTCCGATTTAAAGAACTGTAAAAATGAGGGTCTTACCATGATTATTTGGACGAGACTTGTGAACAAGAGTTGTAGGCCATCTCAATACCTTTCCAATGAGCTATAGAACACAATATTTGAGTGAGAAATGAAGGAGATACAGCAGTTTTAGTGTTCTGGTTCTGTTTTGGCCGAGAGCATGAAGAACAATGCCTTGGTTTCTTTTTGATTTTGATGAAAATGATTTTACTTGGCTTGGTTGCTTTGTTTTTGTGTTTGATTTAGTCAATTACCTTGTTGCCCTTGAATTTGTGTGGTTCTCATTCAACCACACCTCCTTCCTTCCCATGTCATGCTTGTGTCATCCTCATGATGTCATCCTCCCCTCCTTGTCCTCTTTCTATTGGTTGGATGACATCATCCCCACTAATACCCTTGATTAACTTCCTAATCGTTTGCCTAATGACCGCTGATCTGTTATACGGTTCGCTTAACTTTCGTTTTCGTTTATCGTTTGAGGGATCATACCCGGGATCTTATTACTTAGGTTCCCTTAACCTTTCTCAATATATTGTATTCCTTTTATGATCCTCTCTTATAATCCTTTAATTTAAATCCTTTTTATCCTATTACCTTATACTCAATTCTTTCCGTATCTATTGGATTTCCGGGAAAAATCAAAGTGTTCGGATTTGGATTCTGACGATCTTTACATACACTTATATCCCATATAAAGTACTAATAAAATCTCAGAATATCCATATCAGAACCCCTACATAGTGTGGCATGAAAAGTTTTCTCATTCAGCAAAAACACTATTCATAAGGGTTTCAAAAATTTCCCAAAAATTGGGGTTATTACAGTCTCCCCTCCTTAAAAGGATTCCGTCCCGGAATCAGATAGAAATGAATAGGGATACCTTCTTAATATTGCACTTTCTAACTCTCAAGTCAATTTTCCCACATTGTGGTCCTGTCACCAAACTCTGCCTAGTTTGATAATTCTTCCCCTAAGCACTTGTTCCTTTTCACTCTATAACCCTTCCTGGTTGCTCCATATAAGTTACGTCGGGTTGCATGTCTATGCGCTCATATGCCCCTATTTATCTGGCATCTGAATTACACTTCCTTAACATTGATACGTGAAACACGTTACGAACTTGTTACATGTTCGGGGGTAGGGCTAGCTCCTATGCTAACTTCCCAAACGTCTTAATATATCCAAGGGTCCAACAAATTGTAGACTTAGCTTTCCTTTCTTTCCGAACCTCATCAATCCTTTTCAAGGGTTTCCAAGGGGATACCTATAACATTACTAGGCCCCCTATTTCATACTCTTTGTCCTTTTTTTGAGTCAAATCAGCATACCTCTTATGTCCATCTTGGGTTACTACCAGCCGTCCTCTGATTAGATCTATTATATCCCTGGTCCTTTGGACTACTGCGGGTCCGAGCATCTTGCGCTCTACAACTTCATCCTAACATAAGGGAGATCGACATTATCTTCCCTCAAGGATCTCATAAGGTGACACCTCGATAATGACATATGATCTATTGTCGTGATATAACTAAATCCGTGTTAAGTGATCATTCCAAATTCTTTCAAGTCTATTGCACAGACTCTCATTATAGCGTTTAGCATTAGAGCTTTTGCTTCTCAATACCCATTCTTTTCTAGTTCGTAATCGCTACAACCTTCCGTTCCTAATATTATACTAGTTATACTTTTGTTCGTTAGCGTTCTATAACCTTTTAATAACCACGTCAACCTTAGTATCACGAATGTGTTTCCATTCTGAATACCACCATAACTTTATTACTCCTTTTTCAGCTGCTTCTATCTTTGGAAGCTTAATCCTTCATATAGAAGTAAAGGAATTTGTTGAGAGATCACTATGATCATGAACACTTGTTATATCGCTTAGTTAGTACAGAAGGTGGCCAGCCTTTAGTACTTGACAAGCAATTAAACAACATGTGGTATCCTACTAGGCTTCTATCACAAAGATAGATAGTCCTTCGGCAATACCTCCCCTTCTGGAAGGGTTGTTCTTCTCAGCTTACATGAAATGAAAAGAAGAGAAAAGAACGAACTGAAGAGAATTGTATATATGAAAAAAAATATACTGCCACAAAATATCTGGCTTGGAACCTACCTCTGAACTATAGAGGTTTGTCATAGGAGAACAAAACATATATGTATTTATATCAACATCAAGTATTATAGCATCCTATTTCACATGCCTAAATATTTCTATTCCGTTCATCATTCTATGGACCCATGCTCTTCCTCGAGCTTATACACAATCACCTTTGAAACTCCCTCGACATCGAAAATCGAATCTGGGATCTCATTCTATACATCATCGCTACTAGAATTCTATGCTTGCACCGCAACCTTCCTCGTATAATAATACGACTCTCTATTGATAAGAAAGAATAATAATTCACCAGGTAGATACTCTACTTAATTAGTCTATCAATGATAACTTATACACTACCACGATCCGATTAGTGGTACTCAATCTCAACACCCATTCCAATACAACTCTCATGGTTGTAATCAGCTCACTACTCGCAGAATCATTGCTGCCTTACTATGGTCCACCACTGACCCACTGTAGTCATTCATTTTCCCTGAAGTCTTAATAGCTAACCATATAGAGTCCATACATCTCGTATCAAATCCTTCTAAGGAGGTAACATAATCACCATTCCTGATTCATGAAGAACACTCCTGATCCTGACATACATACATGACATGAAGCAGATAAAAGTGCAGAAGAGTTTCAATCAAAGCAACGATAGCAGGTTAATACCATTCTTAATCATACGCCCTAAATAGAAGAATTAACTCAAGGGTTCATCTAGTCCTTTTTGAAACATGGTCCTGGCTTATCTCAAGATAGGACCTTCTAAGATAGATAGCCCGTTCATGGCGATTACACGAATTAAACCTTTACCAACTACTATTACGGTTGGGTATTGCACAGTCATCAGAAGGAATGTCAATCTTCCAAACCATAATACAACCTTCACAGTTTTAACCATCATCACTGTATTTTTTTTTGGCACAAGCGCCTATAATTATCCACTTACCTTTAAAGTGTCGGCCACCTCTTTGGCCTTTCCTGATAGTAAAATTTCCTTACAGTCAATGTCATTTTAACCACCTCCAAATAAATTTTCTACCTTATTTCCGATCACTGCTTGAGTGAAGATGTTTTCCTTAAAATCAGATGGGAAAAAAAAAATATCACCATTTTTCCATAAGTTATTGCCTCATTCTTTAGAGGCTAATCACTGTCAAGACTGACTCTCAATCATACTTAGAACATTTTTTTTATCTTAAGTCCTAATTGCCCTGAACAATTTCGACCATTACTGGTTCGATCCATACTTTCTCGTGGTTTAACACGTGCCCCACTTGGCATCATTATAATTACGTCATATTTCCTTTATCCACATTTCTATTCTTGAGAATTTTGAATATTACCTTTTTCCTTATAAAACCTCTAAGGTTATCCTTCAATCGTTCCTCCTGTATTCCCTAGATACAGGGCATATCACAATACCATTTACTAATAGTAGAACCATTGTCTATATACTTCTGCAAAATCTCTCCACTGATTCTTAAAGGTTGTTGTTACCTTAACCCTTTCCCAATCATACTGTCAAAACTCATACTGTCCCTATTAAGGGTGACATGCCAACCTTATGCAGTCCCCTAGGATTCATTTTAAATTACCAATGTTCTATCCTTAATTCCATCTTAAAAAGGTACCTGCATCCTTCCACGAATAAATCAAGTCATATATCCTTGATAGATTATCATATTCATCATTCCCACCTCAATAGTCTATACCTAACTTCATAATAGCATCCTTATTCAAATTGAGGTCAATCCATATGGCCTCCAAAAGATAACAACGGTTATCCGCTTGTCTTTCCTGATTTGGTAATGATCACATGGATGATCTGGAAGATATTGGTCTTGTTCAACGTGAACTTCTTCTTAATAAATCCTTATTTACTTTTGTTGTTTATCTCAACAGTCATCTCAATGTTGGGATATCTTTCATACCTGGCGTCTCCCTTCCTGGGTATCAAGCCACCGGTCTTACACTTCACATTCTTGAAGGTCACTTCCTTCATCCAATTTTCTTAATTTCTTACTTTCTTGTCTCCTCAGTCTATCCGCGTCTCATTATTTATCCTTCGAACTATCTCAAGGTTTCTTCGAATCCTCCCTAACTTACAGGGAATAATATATATGTATCTCTTATACCTTCAACCATCAATTTAACTCATGGTATATCACCCTCATCCTGACGATTACATACTTTTCTATGTCTATTGCTACGAGTCTTTAGGGTTTCCTCATACCCAACTCCCTTATCATTCCTCAAACTCTATTGCCTTTATATTCCTTTCCACTTCAGTTTCTTTTTATTTTCCTTTCTCTTATCATTATTTCATGGACCAACACAACATAAACATTGATTTCATACATCCCGTCATTCTGGATTCGTGTCCTCAGAACGAATCTTGATAACTTTTACAACTTAGATTCATAATTCATCATACTCGTCTGTCCTTTGTTCTGTCTCTAAAGCTTTTACACTATCTCCATAACCTTGGGAAGTACTTTCCTAAAACAATTGACTGAACTTAAATCAGTTTATTATAACCTCTGGCTCCGTGCCTTTCTTGGTCTTTCACCAGCGGGTGGCCTCTCTCTTAGGAGGGTAAGTGACAAAAACAGTCCTTTGTGGTTCGTCAATCATTTAGAATCTCAAATGATTCCTCTATTTCCTTTAGCCAGGCTCTTGCCTCGGCTGGGTCAGCTTGTTCCATGGAACTCTGAGAGCTTAGCGACTTAAAGGTCCTGAAAGAATTTCTCACCGTACTGTCTCCTCAGGGTGGTGGTTGGGGATAATAGTCTAAGTTCTCTTTAGACAGGTCCATGAATTGCCGTATAGGGGTACCATCTCGGGTCTCCTTTCCTTACTCGACTTTTTGTTTCCTTAGTATGAAATGTTTCATCCTACTCCCCATAATTGGGGTCATCTTTTAATTTAAAATCCTCATTTTCCACTCCATTATGTCATGGGTTCCTTCTATCTTGATGGCGACCTCCCTGACTATCACGTTCAGGGTTTGCTCTAAATCTTATTCCTCAACCTAGCTTTCATCTAAGATCTCATCTTTAAGCTCTTGAACATTTGGAACCCAAATTCTGTAGGAATACCTCATTATTCCCTTCTCATCTTTCTCGGTATTAACCTCTTATCTATTTGTTGGCTCTCTGCCTTCATTCATAACTTTTTCTGGCACAATATGATCTTTTCCAATAATTCGGGTTGTATTGCTATCTCAAACAGCTTTTCGGTACCGGCTCCGGTTACCTTCACTACTATTTCCATTTTCTCAAAATCTCTTATAAACTCTCCAAAAGACATTATCATCTTGAGTCTCTCCTTTTTACTAAGGGCATCAGCCACCATATTGGCTTTCCCCGAATGATAAAGAATCTCTCAATCATAATTCTTGATTAGCTCTAACCGCCTCATCTGGCGTATGTTGAGCTCTTTCAACGTAAGAATGTACTAGAGCACTTATGGCTTAGGTAATTCTCGCACTTCTCTCCATACAAGTAGTGCCTCCAATCTTTAGGGTAAAACTATTTCCACGAGCCTAAGCTCATGGGCGGGGATATCGAATTTCATATTACCTTAATTGTCTTGATGCACACGCGATTATCTTGATGTGCTAAGAAGCACCCTAATTCCTTATGCGAAGCATCACTTACAAATCACAAAATCTCCTTTTTCCATCCGGCAACGCCAGCATAGGGGCCATCACCAACCTCTGCTTCAGTTCTTGAAAGCTGTTCTCGCATTTCTCTGTCCATTCGAACTTCTCAGTCTTACGAGTAAGCCGCGTTAAAGGGGCTACTATCTTTACAACTTGAACGAACCTCCGGTAGTGACCGGCCAATCCTACCTCTGGTAGTTGCCCTAACCATGGTCATCAATTCCTCAGTGGTCCTTTATTCATTCTTGTCAGGATCCTCCATGGGATCCTCCTCAATAACTATCCCTTCTAGGACAACATCCTCAACCGCTAAATTCTCAATATCAACATCATCCGGTCCTGCATTAGGACACTCTATCGGATCCACAATCCGATCTCCAATTAGTAATAAAATATCATCGCGATGTTGCTCCTCAACCTCAGGGTTCGGAGTCCCGCTACCATATACGATAACGAACTACGCTCCTATCACGATATTTATAAGGGTTCCCATAAGGGTTTTAACTGTCAGTACTACGTTAGGTAGCCCGACTATGAACTTGGCAAGAGTTCTTATTATCTTAGTGAACTTATTATCTTAACGTCCCATCATCTCTGAGGTTTATAACGCTTAGCTCTGATACCATTTCTGTAACACCCCCAGATCCGGGGTCGGGGATCCGGGTCGTCACGGTCTTTCTTTCCACAATATCACTTCACTTAATTAATAACAACTAACCTTATGCTGTGACCCCACACTAACACACACCACAACCCGTTATAGTCTCAGAGATGAAATTTAAATAAGTACAAGTCTTTGAATCCACAATTTAAAAGTTATTACAACCCAAAATGATTACTTGATAAATTTACAGTTAATTGCCATTATCTGCCACAAGTTATAATTATACATAATTGATTCTCAAAAGTAGATGTTCTGATCTACAATAGATCTACCTCTGCAGCTATAGCAGCTACAACAACAACGGGAAGACGCGGGACGCTTCCCACGCGCTTGCGCTGGGTCTGCTGGAGTCTGGCCATCTTTCCTAACTGTTGTTGTGTGATGAAGAAATAAAGCAAGGGTGAGCAGCAAGCCCACCAAAATAATATGTATAAAGATTTACAATATATGAGCCTTCTCATAGTACTCATGAAAGTCTTGGTCAAAAGAAATGAACCAAGTTTGATATCTTAATGCGATGAAGTCGCAAAATATTCAGTATATATATATATACTTTTCAAAATCTTGGAAGTCCTCTTCCATGCATAATATACACAGAGTTCCAGTGTATAACTGTATAAAAATATCGTTGCAAGGTGATCTCATATATATAACCTTGTCTCAACGTTTTTCTGAAAATCTTTGTCATGCATAAGATAATCATTTACTAGATATAAGTTTAAAAGATGAAGTTACAAGATACTCCAATATACTTATATCTTTTCCAAATACTACTTGAACTACCACCGTTCAAGTTATAATTAGTTTCAAAAGTTCATCACGTAGATGAGACTACAAGACCAGATTTGAATAGATTAAATCTTTAAAATATCATCAAAATAAAATAAAGTTACGAGATACTTCATTTGATGCAAACATCATTTTGAAAACTTGACCCTGCCAACACTCAACAATCGCCCAACCGTAGCCTTTCTATCGAAGTGCTCTGGGTAGTGTTGCAGAAATATCCAATTGGATGATGAACTCATTACGGGAGTTTGCCGCGCCAGGAAGACCACTTACGATGATCAGTCGTAGTAGTGCAACCCCACCATTTTCTACATGTAGAGGAGAACCTGTCGGATTTACTTGTCAACCGAACACTGAACTCCTAAGGAATGGACCGCCTTAGCGGAACTTCCAGGCCATTTGGGCCAATATAATAAGGCTGGGCCGTCGCCACTCGACCACTTACGCCACTCCTAGTTCAGATGAAATCCATGACTCTGAAACGTAAAGCTCGTTCCCCCTTTCCCCAAGTAGAAACTTGTTGATACGGCTCCACCAAGAAATCGTATCTAGTTGGAAAGGAGAACTCACCGATATTTCCCAGGCGATGCCTGTTAATGGATTAACTTGTTCCAAAAATTTTACTTCCCGAGTGTTGGGTAAGTAATCGATTCATTTAACAAAACAGCAACCTTGTTGCGAATATAAAACACACCACAGAGCCGGATCCCTCAGGTTTTGAGCGAGTATTTAAATCTCCTTCGAAAGGAGGATCTTAAATATAAAAATGAGTTTTGGGATCCGCTCTAACTTTTAAAAATCATTTTGAAGACTCGCAAAACATTTTTAAGAATGTTTGGAGTGATGCTGATTTAACAAAATAAATCAGTCTCAATATATTAGAAAATATCTGAATATTATTATTTAAATAATATTTCCATAAAGAATAATCTTTATAAAAATAATTGAAGTAGAAAGTTTGAAACTTATACTTGAAATGAATATTAAATATCCAAAGATATACCTATACGAAAGTACTATCTTTATTTGAATAATCAAAAGTGAGTTTGATTATCGACACCTTATTCTTTAATAAAATAAAGAATATATCTCAACAAATAATCGGAGTCATAGATCCTCAAATAAATATTCAAATAATATTCAATAAATAAAATAAGCTGAGTCATAAGCCCTCGAATGAATATTCGAAATAATATTCAATAAATAAATAAGCTGAGTCATAAGCCCTCGAATGAATATTCGAAATAATATTCATTAAATAATAAGCTGAGTCATAATACCTCGAATGAATATTATAAATAATATTCATTAAATAAAATAAAGGAGTCATACATCCTCAAATGAATATCCAAGTAATATTCAATAAATAATATAAAGGAGTCATAAGTCCTCGAATGAATATTCAAGATAATATTCATTAATAAAATAAAGTTATCGAATAAACCTTATTCGATTAATAGTTTTGAAAACTATAACCATATATATATATATATATATAAATAAATATATATATAAAATCTACTCGGGATCCTCGACTCCCGGTTTTAGAAAATGTTTTCACCTTTGGGTCCCTATACTAAGGGTATATGCAAATTACCGCTATTCTCTAGCATAGGTATTATCAACTGAACCAACAGATATATAAGGCAAGAATATGAAACAGGCATGCATATATATACCATATCAGCATGCTTCAATATATCGCAACATTTGCTAATTAACCAACATGCATCTATCGCAAGATAATGCATATACATATATTCATCACAACAACAGTTATAACGGGTAGAAAACTTGCCTGAGCGACTGGGGGTTACGAATGGCTCGGGACGAGTCTGGTAACCTATAAGCAACAAGTAAGTTGGAATTAAACCAAAGTCACTTGTAAATCTATACTTTAACTAACTTAGACTCTAACGCTTGTTTTGCGCTTACTGATTCTCTTAAGTCACTCGAGTACCCTCGGCTCCACCATTTTTAATAATTTAACCTTTACGAGTTTTAAGGCGATTCCTTTGCGAGTGTCTTACCAACTTCCTAACACACTTACCATAAATGTTTCATACATTAATTAACCCTTTTTGGTCTTTAACCTATGTTTCAAAGTAAGGCGAGGGGAAAAGTTTCGTTCGCGAAACGCCGTTACTTGAAACGGTCGTTTCTCCTAAACTGTGCATCGGAATCGAACGAACTACATATCAAAACGAAGCTCGTAACATGAGCTATCTAAAGATGGCAGTGGTCATAATCTAGCAGGGGGTTCTCGGGTCCTAATATTATGCACAAAAACTGTCCAAAGAAAATCGGACGTTACGACGGCTATGTTTACGCGATTACCAATGTTTAAACTACTCCAATTAACCACCAACCAACTCATAACCATCAATACAACAAAATTTCACCTAAACCATACCACATCAGTCCATAATCTCTAAGGTTTTCAACTCAAACAACCACAATCAAGACCTATGAACTATAATCAAGCTTCAATTACCAAAACACTTCCAAATCAAACCAAACTACTAATAATCACAATCCATGCTTCTCATTTCACAACACCAACCATTAAACTTACTAACAAATAAAGTAAAGGCTAGGGTTTGAAGTTTATACCTTCCTTGGGAGGTGTTAAGTTGCTAGGAAGCCTTAGGGAGCCTCCTACAAGCTTGATCTTTCCAAAGAAATCAAGAACACAAAGTTAGGCTTTGAAGTTTCTAAAAGTCCGATTTAAAGAACTGTAAAAATGAGGGTCTTACCATGATTATTTGGACGAGACTTGTGAACAAGAGTTGTAGGCCATCTCAATACCTTTCCAATGAGCTATAGAACACAATATTTGAGTGAGAAATGAAGGAGATACAGCAGTTTTAGTGTTCTGGTTCTGTTTTGGCCGAGAGCATGAAGAACAATGCCTTGGTTTCTTTTTGATTTTGATGAAAATGATTTTACTTGGCTTGGTTGCTTTGTTTTTGTGTTTGATTTAGTCAATTACCTTGTTGCCCTTGAATTTGTGTGGTTCTCATTCAACCACACCTCCTTCCTTCCCATGTCATGCTTGTGTCATCCTCATGATGTCATCCTCCCCTCCTTGTCCTCTTTCTATTGGTTGGATGACATCATCCCCACTAATCCCCTTGATTAACTTCCTAATCGTTTGCCTAATGACCGCTGATCTGTTATACGGTTCGCTTAACTTTCGTTTTCGTTTATCGTTTGAGGGATCATACCCGGGATCTTATTACTTAGGTTCCCTTAACCTTTCTCAATATATTGTATTCCTTTTATGATCCTCTCTTATAATCCTTTAATTTAAATCCTTTTTATCCTATTACCTTATACTCAATTCTTTCCGTATCTATTGGATTTCCGGGAAAAATCAAAGTGTTCGGATTTGGATTCTGACGATCTTTACATACACTTATATCCCATATAAAGTACTAATAAAATCTCAGAATATCCATATCAGAACCCCTACATAGTGTGGCATGAAAAGTTTTCTCATTCAGCAAAAACACTATTCATAAGGGTTTCAAAAATTTCCCAAAAATTGGGGTTATTACAGCAGCTTTTGAGTTGACTACTTATGCTGAAGTGCTTCAGAAGGTGATGGTAATTGAAGGCGAGAGTGAGTAAAATCAAAAGGAGAAAGGCAAAAAGAAAAGAAGATTTGAAACGGGAGAAGAAGGCTCAAGTTATAAGGGCCAGAATCAGAGAACTAATCAAAGGCTTAAACCTCAGAGTGGACCCGAGAACTTCAAGAATAAAGAATTTGGGAATAAATCACAAGAAACGAGATCTCAATCAACTAGTGGACAGAAACCCCCGAAAGGATCAGTTTCGGAATGTAAGAGAGACATACAGGAATCTGCAATACGGTGAATGTAGTTTGTTTCAAGTGTCATGCGAAGGGCCATTATGCTCATGAATGCAAGAATCAGAAGGCCAACATCACATGTTATAAGTGTGGGAAAGTAGGACATGTGTCACAAGAATGCAAAGGAGTGGGTAACAATCAATTGCTGCAAATGACTACTATACCGTACCCTGTGAATCAAATAACTCCTATATCATCCCCATCATTCCTAATATCTTTCATTCAACCTCATATAACATCATCTTCAAATCATCCAGCTTTGACTTATCCAGCTCAAGAAAGAACTTTCAACATGAACGTAAATGATGCAATTCAAAGTTCCGATGTGGTGTCAGGTACGCTTTCTGTGAATGCTGCTAGTGCAAAAGTATTGATTGATTTGGGAGCCACAAGGTCATTTATGTCGAAGCCTTTTTTGATAAGTTGAATTGTGAAACCCAATTGATGCATGAACCCTTATCCATTATCTTAGCTAATCAAGATAGAGTATCTATAAATCATGTTTTCCCTCATTGTACAATAGAGATAACCGGACACTTTTTTCCTGCGAACCTTATTCCTTTCCAATTAGGCGAATTTGACGTGATCTTAGGGATGGATTGGCTGACAAGTTTCAGTGCTCAAATAGACTGTAAGGATAAAAGGGTAGTATTAAGTACACGTCAAGGTAAGAAAGTGACATTCAAGGGCAAAAGAAAAACTCAGACATTTCTCACCTCGATGCAAGTAAAGAAGTTGATTCGAAAAGGATACAAGGCGTATTTGGCGTATGTAGTTGATAAGGGTAGAGAAGTTTCTAATCCGGAAGACATTCCAGTAGTAAGAGATTTTCTAGACATTTTTCCTGAAGTGCTTCCTGGCTTACCCCCAGACCGACAAATTGAATTTACAATAGACCTTGCACCTGACACTGAACCTGTTTCGAAAGCTCCATATAGGATGCACCAACGGAGATGAAGGAATTAGAAAAGCAAATACAAGAACTACTAGAAAAGAGAATTATAAGACCAAGTATTTCATCGTGGGGCGCGCCAGTTTTGTTTGTGAATAAGAAGGACGGAAGCATGAGACTTTATATAGATTATCGAGAATTGAACAAGTTGACGATTAAGAATAGATTCCATTTGCCAGGATTGATGATCTGTTTGACCAACTAAAAGGAGCCTCTTGTTTTTCGAAGATTGATCTGCGATCAGGATACCACCAATTGAAGATTATGTTTGAAGACATACACGTTATTCCATAAGAATACAACAAGAATTATAGAAGGGGGGTTGAATATAATTCTGGCTTCTTTTTAAGATTTTGAAGACTGTTCTAACTTAATAATATATAAGTGTTTCATTTGCAAAGTGCGGAATGAAAGAATTACATAAATCAAAACACAAGTAATAAAAACACAAGTCTTTAAAACTTTCTGGTGGATTTGAATGTATCCACCAGAGATATATATATATATCAAGAGAACCATGTGAAGCTTGAATAACTCACATATGCTTTTACAAATGAACAAACAAACTACAGATATCACATCCCAACTTTAACAAAAGAAACTATATGAATAATTACAATAGTTAACAAAAGGAAATATATACACCGAAACCAAGATCTTACAGTTTAGGATATGGAACAGCCCAACACTATTAACTATTACAACCTAATTTCAATACCGAGTCCTCACACAAAATGATCACTAATCTACCTGAGCTTGAATATACGAATCGGCATCACAAGTCTTACGTGCTGTCTGCTTGAATCTAACCATATCTGCTAGCTAAAATATCATGGTGAAGGCAAGTAGTGAGCTAAATGCTTAACAAGTGCTATAATATATATAAACAAAATAAAATATCAATGGAAATGAAAGGTTTAACCATATAGTAACAAGATATAAACTTTCAGGGTGATGGCATCTTTTACTTGTAACAAAATAATTAGAAACCATTTCTTTATCAAAACCATTTTTATGACGCTACGGATTACAGCTGGTGATCAGCCGTGAAGTAATCCCGAACCTCACTGGGTTCTAGAACATTAATGAGATCCCTAGGCAACCTTTAAGCCTATAATTTTAAAGCGGAAAGGACTTGCGTCTCAGTCCAGATGCACTATCTAAAGAAAACATTCTTCCCCCTTTGGGACTGAAAATCCACTTTTAACTTTTTATTTTAAAAACCGATGCCAAGTGATGGTTAATTTCTTAAACAATGAACGTCTTTATCAAGGGTTCTAGATCAACTTCGAAGCATATGTAGTAGGTTCAATGAACTTTAAGGCCATGATCAATTAGATTGATAAATTATCGAATGGAATTGCAAAGTTTCTATTCACAAGAGATTTGGTATTGTGGTTTAACAGGGTTATTGGATAGTATAAAGGAACTAAGTCAAATTAGGTTCAATGTAGCGGTTTCAGATAAGACATAGGTATTTAAAATATAAAGAAGGTGAGTATCAGTTCAAAGTATAATATGGCCTCATGGTTTAAGGATAAGGATGGAGTTATCAAGCATATATGAATAAATTTGAGGAAAAACTGACTATTAGGTGTCAAGATAAGGTTACTAAATACAACTTATACAGGGTTCAACATCATAATTATTTTGGTATACTACCATAGTATGACTTTTGAATTACTTGCATAGCAATCTCCAAGTAAAGTTAAACTACTTGCAATAGATACTTGAGGGTTCATGGTATTTGTATATGATATAAAAGATAGATTTGAAACCATTTGGGTCATGTATCCATGTATATTAAGGTGAATTAGAATACACGCAACATATATAAAAGCTAGGTTAATACACACTTGCAGTGTAAACACAAAAAGATAGGTTGAAACACTTGCCTTGAGAAAGGCTTGACTTGACTGGCAGGTGGGAGCAACTGGGAGCTTTACCTCAATTTTAATGGCAAGTTTTCCCTCGTCTCGAGAGCCTACTCAAAATAATAATAACCTCATTATAATATATTCTCACCAACTCAACCTATTTATAAACCGAAAGTAAGCACATTGGCACTTAGGCCTATATACACATACATGCTTAAAATTATCTTATAAGCATACTAGATCACATAGCCACATATGCTCATATAACACATTTAAAATATATAATAATCCATCATCACACTATATTGTATCACTAAGCTTAAATGATCTCACTCCACTTACTCAAGTCACTTAGTTATGTTAAACTAGTCAAAAGTCCTAATATTGACCTCGATATTCGAAGTGCCTTTTCTAAACTATCAAGTTCCTATTGACCCTGACCTAGGCCCTACACTCTACTGAACTTATACTATCTTACAACTATGATGGTCAACCTACGCCTCACTCATAAGTGCTCTAAAACAAAGTGTTAAGTGAATGTGCTCATTATTGTGATTCCAGGATGACACCAATGGGTTTATGAGTACAGTTGACACCCTTACACGTCAAGTTACCTCCTGAACTTCTATACTAGACTCTTATGATCATAAGGTAACTCCAAAACTTGGTGTGACTGAAGGCCTAGCTTGGGCCTACCTAGGCCTAAGCTTAAAGTCCAAGGTTCCCCTGTTTTCTAGACAGAAAAGTGTCCTATTTTGCACTAACTTGTGACACATGATTATAACTCAATTCCTATGAAATATGGATGGAAAAACACCTCTGACACTCTTTCTAACTAAGGCCAATCAAGGCCTAGTGAGGGCCTACCAATGACATGGTCAAAATGCCTCATTTCTAGGTTGTAGCAAAACTGTTCCCTGCTGGACAGATTTAGTGTTTCCACTCGTGCACCTAGCCAAGCAACATATAAACCTCTAATAAACATCTGGAAACTGAAGTATACCCCTATTACTAGCTTCTGGTGACTTGGTCCTCAAAGTGCATTACAATGACATGGTCAAATCTCACCCGAAACCTCATGTTACCAAACTGAAAATCTGTAGAATTTAATGTACCCTTTCCACTTTGATTTCCCACTTTTCAAACCAAACCAAACATCAACCAAAACCCAAACTAACCCTCAACCAAGGTAACCTAATGAAATAAGACTCCCACACACAATATTGGCTTAGCAGAGATCATCCTTACCTAGAGTGCAGTATAGCAAAACAAGAGTCAAAATAATATACTAATTACAAGTCATCTCAATTTCGAAAATAACAACTTAAATCCTCCATATATATACGAATCAAAAACACATAACAAGGAGCACATATCATAATTAATATCCTAACTTAACTGAAATTAGATATTATTAACAAAAATAAATCCAAATAATCAAGAACTTTCGATAATCACTAGTTGAACCTATACATGCAAGCTTTCGAACTTACAAGCCAAAAACAATATGGTTCCCATATAAATTTCATTATAGAATCAACATGCAAGCCTAGAATTAACCATAAATAATGTGATCACTTATCATGCAAAGTGTTTTATGAAGTTTTTATTTCTAAAACCAGGCTATTATCACATAAACACACAAAAATCAACAAGGAAACAAGAACACCATCCATTCGGCTCCTAACAAGTCATGACTGAATGGATTAGGGTGAAACCAACATTTGCATAAGGGTGACACACTCATTTCTAGCCATTCTAAACCCCATGATAATACATCTCATGGTGAAAGCCTTAGATTCACAAGAATCAAGGGTGTTCACTTTGAGTTTAACAAAACACTACCATGCAAGATCAAAACATAGGTTTTTCATCATAAACTCTTTGGATTATAATGAACAATATATGGGAAGTGAGATTACTTAATTGAGGGTGGATGTTTGAATGAAAAATGAAGGAAAAAGGGGGGAGGGGGCTTCGACCAAGAGTGAGCCGAGAGAGGGAGTAGAGAGGAGATGAGGAAGAGTGAGTGTGATGTGGTGGTGAGAATGATCACCACTTGCCTTTGGTTTTTGGTTTTATTATGACTAAAATGTGAATGGAATTGAGAATTGACAAAGTGACCTTCTAGCAAGCTTGTGACAATTTGCATGCAAGGACAAAGAAGAACTTGGTTAGTGAAGCAGTAGTTAGTGGGGTTGGAATTTCCAAGTTTGCCCTTAACTTGAATAGGAAGCAAAATGCATGCATGGGCAACTAAGTAAATTGCAAATTAAAAAAATTAACTAATCTATGTAAAACAATTTCTATAAATATATTTGCACTTCCATAAATCATAAAATATATATTATAAAATAGCTTATGATTTAGAAATTTAATGATATACGATTTGAAAATTTGTTGTAAAAAGCTTTTAAAAATCGATTTTTCATATAGAATGAATACTTTTGATTATCATTTAAAAATACTAAAGTAATAAGATTTTCCTTCAAATTTTTTATATAAACTAATACATTAAACACTTAATTGATAGGAAATCAACATATAGATCACCCACATTTATAATTCCACACAATTTAAATCTCAATTATAAACACACAATTATATAGATAAGGTTTGAAATACCGGTCGTAACATCCTCTCCCCCCAAAAGGATTCTGTCCTCAGAATCTAGGAGAATAAGTGAGGATACCAGTTATGCATATCTGACTCTAGTTCCCACGTTGACTCTTCAACCTTGGGATTTTTCCAAAGTACTCTTACCAACTTGACCAACTTATTTCTAAGACTCTTCTCTTGTCAGTCGAGTATTTTGATAGGTTGCTCCACAAATGACAGGCTTGTCTGAATCTCTATAGGTTCATACTCTATCACATGGTTCACATCAGGATTAAACTTCTTAAGCAATGACACATGAAACACATTATGCACATGCTGATACTGAGGCGGCAAAGCTAATTCATAGGCCACCTTCCCTACTTGACTCAAAATTTCAAAAGGACCAATATATCTAGGTGCTAACTTCCCTTTCTTTCCAAATCTAGACAATCCTTTCCTCGGTGATACCTTCAGTAATACGCTTCACCTACTTGGAATCTGATTGTCCTTACGAGCCGGGTCTGCATACTTTCTTTGCATATCTTGAGCAGCAAGTAATCTCTTCTGAATCAACTTGACAGTCTCATGAATTTGTTGTACCAATTCCGGGGCCTAGAATCTTCCCTTCTCCCACTTCATCCCAACTAGTTGGTGATCTGCACTTCCATCCGTATAAAGCTTCGTATGGTGGCATGCCAATACTGGAGTGATAGCTGTTGTTATAGGAGAACTATACCATGGCAAGTGATCGTCCCAACTTCCTGCAAAATCAATCACACAAGTATGCAGCATGTCTTCAATTGTTTGAATTGTCCTTTCGCTTTGACCATCAGTCTGCGGATGATACGCCGTACTCATGTTTAACTTTGTGCCAAGACTTTCTTGAAATTGCTTCCAGAATCTTGAGTTAAATCGTGGATCTCTATCTGAAACTATCGATACGGGTACGCCAAGTCGTAATACGATTTCATGCACATACATGGACCAATCTGTCCAATAAGACCTTTCATTAATTGGAAGAAAATGTGCCGACTTCGTAAGGCGATCAACTATAACCCATATAGCGTCATGTCCAGATTTGTTGTGGTAATCCTACTATAAAGTCCATGGAAATGTTTTCCCACTTTCATTCTGGAATCTTTAAGGGCTGAATTAATTCGCTTGGTCTTTGATGTTCTACCTTCACTTTCTGACAAGTATAGCACTTTGCAACCCATTCTGCTACTTCTTGCTTCATATTTGGCCACCAAAAGTTCTGCTTCAAGTCCTGGTACATCTTGGTGCTTCTCGGATGGATTGAAAATCTAGAATTGTGAGCTTCTTGCAATATCTCATTCTTCAATTCAGTCACATGAGGAATCCAAATTCTTGAGGAAAACCTTAGTATACCTTGTTCATCCCTTTTAGTAGAAATCTCTTCTTCGTCAGTTGATTATTCTCCTGTTTCATCACTTCTTCTGACATTTCTTTATCTTTTCCAACAAAGTTGGCTGAAAAGTCATAGTATGATAAATTTTTCAACTTTTCCGCAAACATAAAGTTCTAATTCAAATCTCTTAATTTCTTCAGATAATTCCTTTGGTATTGCTACCATATTCAACCTCTCTTTCCTACTCAAAGCATCAGCTACCACGTTCGCCTTTCTTGGATGATAATTTATCGAGCAATCATAGTCCTTAATTAACTCCAACCATCTCCTTTGCCTCATGTTGATCTCCTTTGAATGAAAATATAGTTTAAACTCTTGTGATCCGTGTAGATCTCACACCTTTTCCGTAAAGGTAATGTCTCCAAATCTTAAGTGCAAATACTATAGCTGCTAATTCCAAGTCATGTGTAGGATACTTCAATTCATGTGGCTTCAGCTGTCTTGATGCATACGCAATCACCTTGTTGTGTTGCATTAGCACACAACCCAACCTTTATGTGAGCATCACTACAAATCACAAAGTCTCCTTGATTGTCTGGTAATACTACACCGGGGCTGGAACCAACCTCTGTTTCAATTCTTGAAACTATCTTCACATTCTGAATTCCATTCAAATTTTCTGATTCTTCCTAGTCAACTTAGTCAATGGCGTGGCGATTTTTGAGAAATCTTAACAAATCTTCTATAGTAGTCACCGCCAATTCCTAGAAAACTTCGCACTTCTGTAGGTGTCTTGGTCTCTCCCCAACTCATATTGCCTCAATCTTTGCCGAATCTACGTTAACTCCTTCACTTCCAATAACATGTCCCAAAAATTGAACTTCCTTTAACCAGAACTCACATTTAGAAAACTTGGCATACAACTTCTCTTGTCGGAGTATCTCCAATGCTATCCATAGATGTTGCATATGTTCTTCTGACTTTGAATATATAAGAATATCATCAATGAATACCACTACAAACTTGTCCAAATACTTTTTAAATACCCGGTTCATCAGATCCATAAATGTTGCAGGGTCATTAGTCAACCCAAAAGGATCACTAAGAATTCATAATGTCCGTATCTTGTCCTGAATGATGTCTTCGGAATGTCATCTGCTTTGATCTTCAATTGATGGTATCTTGATCTTAAATCAATCTTGGAAAAATACTTAGCTCCTTTCAGCTGATCAAATAAATCATCTATCCTTGGTAGCGGGTAACGGTTCTTAATCGTCATCTTATTTAACTCCCGATAGTCTATACATAACCTCATGCTTCCATCCTTCTTCTTTATAAATAGAACAGGTGCTCCCCATGGTGACGTACTTGGCCGTATCACTCCTTTGTCTAACAATTCTTGCAGCTGGCACCAACTCTTTCATTTCTGCTGGTGTCATTCTATAAGGTGCCTTCGAAACTGGTTTCGTGCCTGGAGCAAGGTTGATCTCAAACTCAATTTGTCATCTGGCGGTAAACCTGGTAGTTCATCTGGAAACACATGGAAATTCGTTGACTACGGGAATATCTTCCATGCTGAGGCTCTCTCTTTCTGAACTACTACATAGGCAAGGAATGATTCGCAACCTTTCCTAAGTAGTTTCTTAGCTTGGACGATTGTAAGAAACAGTCGCTCTTTCCCTGACCCTTTCACTTTCTCTCCATTCTCCGTCTTTAAATATACTTTCTTAGATTTACAATTTATCTGAGCGTTATTCTCTCCTAACCAATCCATGCCTAAGATTATATCAAACTCCCCTAACTTGAAAAGTATCAAGTCTGCTGAAAATTTATGCCCCGAAATATCAATCTCACACTTAGGACAGAATTGACTCACAAGAATCTTCTCTTGGTTCTCAATTACCACATCTATTACCTCATTCAAGGTCATTTTATCACATTTAAGTTTATCAACAAAAGTTTCTGATATAAAAGATCTAGTAGCTCCAGAATCAATCAACACCTTAGCTTCAACATTATTCATTATTTTACCTGCTATCACCTCAGAATTCTGAACAGCGTCCTTCATCTTTAAATCAAATCATTGTTGTTGCTTGTGGAGTTGATGTAGATGGTGGAGGTAATGCCAATACCTCAGCTAGCATGTGTGCACTAGTACTTGCCACATTCATCAAAGTCTTGACTGGTCCAGTTGACTTGCATTCCCTATCTATATGTCCAGTCTTTCCACACTTATAGCATGTAACTCCCGGCTTCGGTACCTTACACTCATTAGCCAAGTGTCCCTTCTGCTTGCATCTATAACATGTCATGTTCAACTTATTACACACTTCTGGGTGTCTTTTTCCACAGTGCTTGCACTCTGGTCTCTGAAATCTATTTTCTCCAACTTGTCCTTGGCTTGACTGGTTGTTCCCCTTAGGATCCTGTCTCTTATTCAAATTTCCCTTCTTCTGAGAATTTTCACCTTTGTGGAATCCAATCCTTTTCATACTCCTTTCTTATGAGCTTCCAGCTTCCGACTTCTCTCCATAAAATGGAACATTTGTCTTCTTGTTATCCTTTTCTTTCCTTGACTACATCTCATTACTCTCAATCAGAGTAGCTTTCTGTACTACTCCAGCATAAGTATCAAGCTTAAACATAACCACTCTATATGTAATCCAAGGCTCTAATCCTTGTTGGAACCTCTTTTCTTTTCCTCCTCAGTATTCACATACTTCATCACAAACCTTGACATCTCCGTAAACTTCTTCTCGTACAGATATACTTCCTTGCTTCAATTCATGAAATTTAAGCTCCATTGATTCTGCATATACTTAGGGTAATACTTTTCCAGAAATAACTTCTTAAACCTTTCCCAAGATACCGACTGATTTGCCTCCATAGCTTTCACTGAATCCCACCAATAGATGACTTCACCTTTCAGAAAGTAAGTAACATATGGAATCTTTTGATCTTATCCTAGCTGTACCAATTCAAAAGCTTTTCCATTTCCTTAATCCATGTGTTAGCTATTACTGGATCAGTAGTATCATGAAATGCAGGTGGATTCACATTCTGAAAAGCTTTGAAAGTGACAACTTGTTGAGGTGGTACTGGTGGATCAGGTGGTTGATGTGGTTCATGGTTATCTTGGTTTTCAAATTATTATTGAAGAGTTCTTTGTTGTTGCGCTATAGCATTTGTTTGCTGTTGTAAGGTTTCCAGCAATCGAAGGATATTAGGATCTGTGGTAGAAGTTGTTATCGGGTTCTTCTTTTTAGGTGGCATGATCCTGAAATTAAAGTTATATCAAAACAGGTATGAACTAGATAATTCAAGGTTTGGGCATCACAAGTCATATATTCACATATACGATCGGGTTTTAAATTAAACAATAAGGGTGATGCATATAAGGCGTAAGAACAATTGAAAGCAAATAGAACGATAGTGCATAATTATCGAAATTAAGGTCAAGGGACATCAAGATCAAAATAGAGTCTGAATCTAGGGATAACATGCTTAATTTAAAGGAAAACAACAGGGATTTCTACAAAATCCAACACACAACAACATGAAAAGTGGATTATGGAAAGAACTAAGGCTCCACTCCATCAGAATGGGGTCCGATAGTCTTCTCTTCATGAAGCGTCTTCACAATACTCTGGAGCTCGTCCGCAATCATCTGGATAGTATACTGGCTGGTACGGTCTCGGTGCGGTGGCATCTCATCAAGCTTAGTGTTAACGTACTGAACCAAGGTCTCAAGTCTCGCATTCATCTGCTCCTTAGGCTTTCTCCATAATTTTGGCTGTCCGATACACGTTCTTCAATCGCTCTAATTGTCGATCATACTTTCCCTGAAGCGTGTCGAACTCACGCCTCAACTAAGCATACACGGAGAAAGTAATTATGTCAGATGATTCAGAAGATGATGATGAATGCGCCCTTTGTTGCCAAATAGTGCATATATATAAGAGAATTATTAACAATGGATTCGCCTAACCTATACTCACACTCTCACATAATATTCTATAACCTATGTATATATTATAACCTATTTGGGCTGTCCAGGGACTCTAAACCATAGCTCTGATACCAAAACCTGTCACACCCCAACTTTAACAAAAGAAACTATATGAATAATTACAATAGTTAACAAAAGGAAATATACACTAAAATCAAGATCTTACAGTTTAGGGTTTGGAACAGCCCAATACTATTAACTATTACAACCTGATTTCAATATTGAGTCCTTACACAAAACGATCACTAATCTACCTGAGCTTGAACATACGAATCGGTATCACAAGTCTTACGTGTTGTCTGATTGAATCTAACCATATCTGCTAGATGAAATATATGGGTGAAAGCAAGTAGTGAGTCAAATGCTCAACAAGTGCTATAATATACATAAAAAAATAAAATAACAATGGAAATGAAAGGTTCAACCATATAGTAACAAGAGATAAACTTTCAGGGTGATGGCATCTTTTACTTGTAACAAAACAATTAGAAACCATTTCTTTATCAAAACCATTTTATGACGCTACGGATTACAGCCGGTGCAGCCGCGAAGTAATCCCGAACCTCGCTGGGTTCTAGAACATTAATGGGATCCCTAGGCAAACTTTAAGCCTATAATTCAATAGCGTAAAGGACTTGCATCTCAGGCCAGATCCACTATCTAAAGAAAACATTTGTCCCCCTTTGGGACTGAATATCCACTTTTAAATTTTTATTTTAAAAACCGATGCCAAGTGACGGTTAATTTCTTAAACAGTGAACGTCTTTATCAAGGGTTCTAGATCAACTTCGAAGCACATGGAGTAGGTTCAATGAACTTTAAGGCCATGATCAATTAGACTGATAACTTACCGAATGGAATTGCAAAGTTTCTATTCACAAGGGATTTGGTATTGCGGTTTAACAGGGTATTGGATAGTATAAAGGAACTAAGTCAAACTAGGTTCAATGTAGCGGTTCTAGATAAGACATAGGTATTTAAAATATAAAGAAGGTGAGTATCAGTTCAAAGTATAATAGGGTCTCATGGTTTAAGGATAGGAATGGAGTTATCAAGCATATGTGAACAACTTTAAGGAAAACTGACTATTAGGTGTCAAGATAAGGTTACTAAATACAACTTATACAGGGTTCAGCATCACAATTATTTTGGTATACCAGCATGGTATGACTTTTGAATTACTTGCATAGTAATCTCCAAGTAAAGTTAAACTACTTGCAAGACATACTTGAGGGTTCATGGTATTTGTATATGATACAAAAGATAGATTTGAAACCACTTGGGTCATGTATTCATGTATATCAAGGTGAATTAGAATACTCGCATCATATATAAAAGCTAGGTTAACACACACTTGCAGTGTAAACACAAAAAATAGGTTGAAACATTTGCCTTGAGAAAGGCTTGACTTGACTGGCAGGTGGGAGCCACTGGGAGCTTTACTCGACTTTAATGGAAAGTTTTCCCTCGTCTTGAGAGTCTACACAAAATAATAATAACCTCATTTTAATATATTCTCACCAACTCAACTTATTTATAAATCGAAAGTAAGCACATTTGCACTAAGGCCTATATATACATACATGCTTACAATTATCTTATAAGCATACTAGATCACATAGCCACATATGCTCACATAACACATTTAAAATATATATAATACATCATCACACATATTTCATCACTAAGCTTGGATGATCTCACTCCACTTACTCAAGTCACTTAGTTATGCTAAACTAGTCAAAACTCCTAATATTGACCTCGAAATTCGAAGTGCCTTTTCTAAAATATCAAGTTCCTATTGACCCTGACCTATGCCCTACAATCTACTGAACTTATAATATCTTACAACTATGATGGTCAACCTAGGCCTCACTCATAAGTGCTCTAAAACTAATGTTAAGTGAATGTGCTCATTATAGTGATTTCAGGATGACACCAATGGGTTTATGAGTACAATTGACACCCTTACACCTCAATTTTACCTCCCAAACTTCTACACTAGACTCTTCTGATCATAAGGTAACTCTCAAACTTGGTTTGACTCAAAGGACTAGCTTGGGCCTACCTAGGCCTAAGCTTAAAGTCCAAGGTTCCCCTGTTTTCTAGACAGAAAAGTGTCCGGTTTTGTACTAACTTGTGACACAGGATTCTAACTCAATTCCTATGAACTATGGCTGGAAAAACACCTTTGACACTCCCTCTAACTAAGGCCAATTAAGGCCTAGTGAGGGCCTACCATGACATGGTCAAAATTCCACATTTTAGGTTGGAGCAAACTGTTCCCTGCTGGACAGATTTAGTGTTTCCACTCGTGCACCTAGCCAAACAACCTACAAACCTCTAACAAACATCTGGAAACTGAAGTGTACCCCTAGTACTAGCTTCTGGTGACTTGGGTCTCAAAGTGCATTACAATGACAAGGTCAAATCTCACCCTAAACCTCATGCTACCAAACTGAAAATCTGTAGAATTTAATGTACCCTTTCCACTTTGATTTCCCACTTGACAAACCAAAATAAACATTAACCAAAACCCAAACTAACCCTCAACCAAGGTAACCTACTGAACTAACACTCCCACACAATATTGTCTTAGTGGAGATCATCCTTACCTAAATTGCAGTATAGCAAAACAAGAGTCAAAATAATATACTAATTATAAGTCATCTCAATTTCGAAAATAACAACTTAAATCCTCCATATATATACGAATCAAAACACATAACAAGTCACATATCACAATTAATATCCTAACTTAACTGAAATTAGATATTATTAACAAAAATCAATCCAAATAATCAAGAACTTTTGATAATCATGAGTTGAACCTATACATGCATGCTTTCGAACTTACAAGCCCAAAACAATATGGTTTCCATATAAATTTCATCATAGAATCAACATGCAAGCCTAGCATTAACCATAACTAATGTGATCACTTAGCATGCAAAGAGTTTTATTTATTTCCAAAACCAAGCTATTATCACATAAACACATAAAAATCAACAAGGCAACAAGAACCCATCCATTCACCTCCTAACAAGTCATGGCTGAATGGATTAGGGTGAAAACAACATTTGCATAAGTGTGACACACTCATGTCTAGCCATTCTCAACCCCATGATAATATATCTTGTTATTCCCTAACAATGCACAAGAATTACAGAAGGGGGGTTGAATGAAATTCTTGAAACTTTTTCTGAATTATAAAATGTTCTAACTCAAAATATATATGTGAGTGTTTTGATTTGCAAAGTGCGGAACGATAAGTTAAAATAAATCAAACACAAAGTAATAAAAACATAAGTCTTTATAACCCTGTGAAGCTTGAATAGCTCACAGCTGCTTACAAGTATGAACAACTTAACTTACAGAGAAACTACAGGATACAGCTTACAATTGTTTCTCTGAGAAAATACTTGCTTAGTCTTGTTGTTGTTCAACTTGCTACTCTTGGTTTATATATCACCAAGATTACACAGTAATGAGACAAGATAATAAAACAAAACCTATCAAGTCTAATACTATGCTTCTTCATCACTCTATTCCAGCATCTTTGAATATCTTCATAATAGCATGGAAATGGCAATGATTCTTTGTTCTCAAAAACCCAGTTGAATAGGCTGCCACATTCCTTTTGCATACACTCGACGCATGTGACTGTGTTGTCACTATCAACGGATGTTTGAATTGATCATCTGTCGGGTACATGATTATCATCTGTCAAGTAGCTTTGGTGATCATCCGTCGGGTAGCTTTGTTAATCACTTGACTCCATTTCATTTGTGCAGAATTACAAGACATCATCTATTTACATTTAATCAACATATTCTGCACATCTACTAGCAGTCCTATGATTCATTAGCTACTACAGAATCTATACAAAGTTGTTTGCAGAAATATGCTACATGACTTATTGTTACATAAGCTACTCACTCGATGGATGTCAAATCATCATCCGTCGGGATTATATTGAGTCATCCTTCGGGACTATATTTGATCATCCTTCGAGTGCTAAATTTTTCACTAAGTTAAATCTACTAAGGTGTTTTGTTAATGAAATCATCAAGTTCACAACATATTCCCAACAATCTCCCATAATTTATGTCTACTAAAATTGTAGCCATAAATTAAGAGAAACTTGATGATAACAAAACACCCTAAAAATACAAATTTAAATGGTAGTAGATAAAACTATAAAGTGCTGCAATAATCACTTGAAAAATTTACAAGGCAAAGTGTACAAAGATTTGCTCACAGTCTTTTTCAAGGTGCTCCTCTAGTCTGAGCAGATTGATCTATTTCCTTGATGATCTGGATCTCTTCCCAAGCTTCCTGTTGTTTTCTTCTATCTAATTTTGGAGCTGTCTGTGGAACTCAAGTTCATCAGATTCTGAGAGATTTAGCATTCCTTGCATTTCCAGAGGAGTCTCATTGCTAGAGATGCTCAATTGGTCCTCTAATCTAAAGAATCTTTTAACTCCCTTATCATCCATGAATTCCATCAGCCAGTAGGGCCTTAGATGCACTCTACTTCCAGTGTAAGGAATAGTTAGAGTCTTTGGGAGTGCATCATTGGCTCTAATACTCCTCAGTTCTTTAATCTTCTTTAGAACTAGTCTTCTAGCTGTCACATTGAATCTAAAGTTCTTCTTGAAGGATGAATAAACCTTTATCAGCACAGATTGGCTCTCTTGAAGGATCCTGTGATGTGGCCATTGTATCTCTTTTCCTCCCTTGTACTTAAATACCAACCTTTCAGTTAGATTCCTGTAAGCATCAATTCCTCTAACTTCTTCCAGTTCATCTAGATAGAGGTTTAGATGAGAGAATTCCTTGATGTCACAGATGTACATAATATCTCCCTTATTGACTTTGGTTTGAGCTTTGATTAGGGACTTGGATCTGAGAGTAGAGGGCTTCACTGTCTTGACTGCTCTTTTCTGTCTTCTT